>NC_141152.1:114440442-114665442 GCF_053477565.2 Lygodium microphyllum
GTCCTTAGAGCCTTCGAACTAGCATGAGTAATAGTTACTCCTGTAGTACTTGCAACTAAAATAACATTGATTAATCTCTTATAGGCACTTGTGCGAGCAACATAAAAGGCAATGCTACATTGATAGAAAAATCTTTCTTTTGCAATTTCAGCTTTCTTCTTGAAGCCAAGTGTCCAAGTGGCCCAACCATCATTGTAGTGTATTTGGGCATGATGACATATTCGTGCTTAGTAGAAGGGCCTTGTCTTGTAGGCATTGGAGGTGCTCTAGGCATAGCACTAGCACATGGGGTGTTAGTAAACTGATGGTGCTTTAGCACAATCCACTCGCTTGTGTTTGAGTTTGAGAAGATTGGTCTCGAAAGATTGCATTCTCTCTCTACAATCATGTTGAGCCTGTTCTAATCAATAGGACCTTTTAGCTCTCCCATGTACTGAACCACTTTGATTGATCTCCACCATCGGCCAAAAATATGGATTTAGAGATCCTTTTGCATCCATGTATTCTCTCACCACTTACCCATGTAAAATGGGCCTTTGTTCGAGCAACACCACGTGCAAGTATGTTTCTGCAATGCTTGCATACCCACTTCCTTTGGGATACCTTTTAATCACAATTAATTCTTGCCAAACATGGGGAGTGTTGGCTTGAACGCTAGTCACTTGATTTCCTCGAATAGTTCACCATACCATGTTTAACAAGCAAACAAAAGAAGAAAATAACAAATTATTTATGAGGCAAATTACAATTTAGAAAGGATGCCAGTATCTACAAACTTTAAGATATGGGAAACTTAGAGTTAATCCCCAAACTGAATTTTTCAGATTTGGGACAAAATTATTCAAATTTGAGATCTGATTTGGGATAAAAGTTGGAGATTTGGGGCAAATGTATTCAAATTTGAAGCGAGACCATCAAAGTTTGGGGAAAATGAGATTGGAGCAAAGTTCTCAGATTTGGGACGAATGTTATATCCAATTTGGTGCAAATTTACAAAATTTGATTATATTTGGGGTTAAAATTCTTAGATTTGGCTGCAAAATTTGGCAATATTATTCAGAAATTTTAAGGCCCGGGAAAAATCACATTGATTTGGGAAAAGTTTTATGATTCGGGGGAAAGTTGGTTTAGATTTAAGGCAAACTTTCAAAGTTTGGGACTAAAATTTTCAGATTAGAGACGAACTTGGACAAATTTATTTAGACTGGGGGCAACAATTGACATATTTGGGCCACATTTGGTAAAATGGAAATACAATTTCAGATTTGGGATGAAAATTGGTAAAATTGTGGCAAAATTTTTGGATTTTGGGACTAAATTTCTTAGGAGCAAAATGTTGAAATTTCAGATTTGCTGAATCAATATTGGAGAGAGAGAGAGAGAGAGAGAGAGAGAGAGAGAGAGAGAGAGAGAGAGAGAGAGAGAGAGAGAGAGAGAGAGAGAGAGAGAGAGAGAGAGAGAGAGAGTTAACATCTACAAAAGGCCAAGTTGGCCTATGAGACCAAAAGGTTATATACAAAATGTCTGGGAAGTTTTCGAAGTCCTAGTAAACCTGCTATCTAGTGTTATGGTGAACTAGGTGAGTAGGTACAAAATAGGATACAAACTTGATACAATCTAGTTGCACTTCAAGTGCAGTGTGGAACTGCTCATGGAGTGTGGTCATCTTAAGATGTCCCGCATGGGCGTGTCTAGCATAGAGAGGCTGAAGCGGCGGGGTATGGCTCCCCGGTGGTGCTGTAGTATCCACTGTATCTATAGGTGATGTCTCTTGCGGGGGCGTGGGCTTGCTGGGTGTGGGCGGCAAGCTCTACATCTCTCTGTAGCTCTATCCAAGGTGACTCCTTGGGGTGAGGCCACTGATCGGTTGACTGCAGTCCTCGTTGGAGAGAGAGAGAGAGAGAGAGAGAGAGAGAGAGAGAGAGAGAGAGAGAGAGAGAGAACATAGCTCAATTGGTTAAGTTGAACCCATTGTGACCAGAAAGTCTTTGGTTCAACTCCTACGTTCAACATTGCCATTTATATAGGTATAGAAAAAGGGAGATTTGAACCCAAGTTAGTGGGTTAGTAAAATAAGTGGCTTATCACTAGGGTAGCCACTAGACTATGAGAGAGAGAGAGAGAGAGAGAGAGAGAGAGAGAGAGAGAGAGAGAGAGAGAGTTTTTAGACCAACCTGCAATGAATATTTGTTTATGAGCCAATTGATTAAGTCATCGTCTTGTGAGTGATGACTTGTCCGTGTATCACCCAACAATCATTGCTCTCCAAACACGTAAGCCATTGACTTTTCATTATCTTGATTGATATGATTGAAGTGTAAGCACTATCCACGATTAACTTAAGTTGTTTGAGCAACGATTATTATTAAATCCTTCGATTTAAGCTAAAGGGTCAAGACTAAAGCAAGCGACCAAAAGCGTCATTTTTAAAATCCTTTTCTTGGGGGGGGGGGAGGCTGAAATATTTAGGTGCTTCACCGCTCATTGAAACCTTTCACGTGTGAAACGTGTTTTATGTTCCGTTGGCACTTAAACATGTTTTGTGGCTATCCTGTTGATGGATTGGCTCAAAGGGTTTGGCTAGTGTAAGGGGTTGCAGGATGTCCCTCTTGTCAAATACGATGTTTCTTCTTTGTACGGTACGGTTCGTTTTGGGATCCAACAATTGGTATACCTTAGCTTTGAAAGAGCAGTCTACAAAAATCAAGAGCTTTTGTCTAGGTGCAAGCTTATCCATCTTGTTGTCGGGAGTATGGGTGTATATACAATTCCTAAAGACTCAAAGGTGAGAAATGGTAGATCGAATGCCTTGCAGTGTCTCCAAGGGGATCTTATGAGAGATCACTATAGTCAACTGCTTGTTGAGGATGTACACCAAAGTATTAACAACTTTAGACCATAGGCACTCAGGAAGCTTTGCTATGAATCGTATAGAGTGAGCCATGTTCATGATAGTCTGGTTCCTATGCTCTAGGATTCTCTTTTGAGAGGGAGAGTTGATAGAGGTGTGTTGGATAATCTCCCAATATGCACATCCTTTTGATTTTATATTGATCACATCCATGTAGAGAACTATGAGAAGGCCTTTGATTTAGCCTTGAGAAAGTATATCCATGTATATCTCAAATGATCGTCACTAACAGGAAGAAGTATAACGTGACATCTAAGGTGGTTGTGGATGTTGGCCCACTAAGGTTAATGTCAATCAACCTAATGGACCCCTCAACTCCATTTGTGGTTTGCAGAGGGTTTGGTGTGCAATGTTATTTATCCAGTTGGCATGCTTTATAGACGTCCTTGGATAGTTTTAGGCACGAAAGCCTTTAACTATTTGATGATGTGACAACTCATAAAGAGAATCATACCCAAGGTGTCCAGAGAAAATTCTCTCCTTAAGTGACAAAGGTAACGGATGGATAAAAGATTCACCCCAAGTTGGGGGACATATAGTACATCATCCAATGAAGCAAGATTCGACGCTTTGTCAATATTAGACATGATGTGATTGATGCCTAGAATGCTGGCGAAAGAGTTGTTACTACATTAGACATTCCCAACCATGGACCGTTGGATTGGAAGATGTTACCGAGTAGGGTCATGTGATACATGGCGTCACTATCCACAATCCAAGTGATTGTATGACTAGAAGGTCAGGTTGGGTGGACCTTTGTTATAGCCTCATTTGTGGGCAACTTGCATATGTGGGACAAATTGTCAAACTCCAATGTCTCTATTGAGACAAGGTGGGCTAAGGATCGAAGTCCATTTTTGGTCCAATAGATGAGTTTGACATTTCCTTGGGAGTCGAGAAAGGCGCAAATTAGGATAGTTAGCTTGTGGTAGAGTGAGTATGAGATCTCTATTACTCTTGAGCATTTTGATTGCCACCACCTTGCCTCCATTGTGGAGTATACCTTGTGATTGTGGGGTGGGGTTTGTATGGAGAGTTTTTTTGGATTTTTTATCTTTTTCCTTTAAACAACACACGTAGTCAAAATGGCCAGTCTTTTGAGAGCATTGACAATGCTTATTTTTCTTGGAAATATTTTGTCATTGATTTGAGTTGCGATTGGGTATTCCCTTGTGATTCACTAGTGTTCTTTTTTTGATTTTGGTCTTTATATATCTTACTCTTTTCTTTCTTCCGCTTTTGAGAAGTGGAAACAAGGGCCCCTTTTGAAGGTGTGAGAGGAGCTTTCTTATGAAATTGGTCGAACAATTATAGGTATTGCAATAGTTGACAGTCAAATGCATAGAAATTGGGCATAGTAGGTTGTGAGATCACTTGTTATAGAAAATTAAAGCATCTATGTGAAATCTTGTTTTGAGAAACAATGCGACTTTGTCATCAGAGGACTTAGGAAGTGTTGTAGCGGCAAACACAGTGAGTAAACATGAGTACTCTATTAGTTGGACCTCAAGGTCATCCGGATCAATAATTCTGAACTCTTGGAGCTCATGGTGAAGATATATAAGATGGGTGTAAGCGTGGGGAAGAACATGAGAATGACAGTACTTTGAACTCAACCAACTCAATGAATTATCACCATGAAAAGAGAGAGAGAGAGAGAGAGAGAGAGACACTACGTTGAGAGGGGAACCGACCTCCCCTCTCTCCCCTTGATAGGAATTCATTAAAACAAAAACCACGCGCACCAAGTGCTTGAAGCATAAACAAAAGGCTGATTTATTGCAATATTGAAAATTAGGGTTTTGAAACCTTAATTTCTCTAAACTTGTGCAGCAAGTTAATTTTCTTCTTTAGGGCTCGGTTAAATTAAACTAAGTAGAAAATACTTTTTGGATGAGAGATAGATAGAGAATACAAATCATGTGGCTAAAATTTCAGCATGAGAGCTTATTGCAAATAAAGAGAGAGATCTCCAATATATATGTGTGGTAAAAGTGGAAAGTAGAGGCTATAAATGACAAGTGTTTGTTGAAAATGACAAGTGTAGGGACATTTGTGTCTTCATAATGTCACATGTCCTTTTCTAAATGCCACGTTACTTTTCTAGAGAAAGAAGCTTCCAAACCTTCTACTTTGAAAATCTCTTAAATGCTTAAGAATTTGAGATAGCTGTTGAAGATAAAATTGTTTCTTGCGAAATTCTAGAGTCTTTATTATGAACAAAATTTCCATTTTAGCAACTTTCAAAAAATAGGAACCTCCTAAATTTTAGGATTCATCCAATTTAGCTTCTGGAAAGCTTCATTATATAGGTTCATTGGTTTATGGTTTGTTTTTTCGATCATGAAGATCTGGTTTTACTTTTTGAAACCACTCATTATATGGGCGTCTAGTTCATGTGACTATCTGAGTGTAAAAGCCTTAGTCATCTGAGCTTTGTGGTCAATTTGATCGCCCAACTAAACTTTTAATTTCTCTTGGAAATCTCGACAATGACGACCCAAGAATAATTATAGGGCAATTTGATAATTGGTCACCTTTAAACATAAATATGAACATTTAATCATATTTTGAAACACTTAAAGAATATAAATTGCCTTTTAACATACGTGAGCATCAAATTAATTTAGAATCATTGAGCCAATATGTCTTGGTAACAATTGATATACGAAATGTTTGTTACATTGGGTCCTATCTCGAGCCGCATAGCGGTGAGTTAATTGTTTCTATTGCTCAAATGCTAGGTTAAAATGTTGCAATTGTGAGTTTAAGTAAAAGACTTTGCATCGACTCGATAATGATAGAAGCATTTGTTGTTTTTCAAGAGTGGACAACCTTTGGAGGAGTCCAACAAGGGTCTAGTTGGGGTTCTAGCCCTTGAACAAGATCCCATAAGTTCTAAGAGTCTAAGAAATATGTCATGAGATTAGATCATGTAGTATAGTTAGACTCGTTAGAACGTGTCTTGTTAGTGAAAGCATTCTTAGGAGAGGTTGATGTGGAATGTGAACTTTGAGGTGTCAGATAAGAAGGGTATGGTAGGAAGGTAGGAATAGAGCGTGGTATGCCATAAGGTGTCGAAGGAGGCAACATTGGAACCAAAGGTCCTTTTTCAACTGTAGGTTGAGGTAATAGAGCTTGACTAGATTGTCCACTAGGTGATAACATATTTGCAAATTACGGTACTAAGTGGAAACACCAAGGGGTTGGGTACACTTGGGTAGGTAAACCTTGTGAATAATCCCCGAAAGGTGCTTGGCTTGGGGGATAAATCCCCACCACAAGTCTGCCACCTAGTTGCGAAAAGCAAAGGGCCTAGAAAGATTAGATGTGTCTAAAGATGATGGTCCCCTTGTGTGATGTGTGGTGGTACAAGTGCTTGTACAAATGAAGGTGCAGCGGAAGGAAAGGGTGGGATGGGTGGGTTTTGGAAATGAGATGTGATTGGAAGTATAAGCGTGTGAAATTTAAAAATTTCAGGTTAAATGATAGAAAATGAAATTGTGAAGATGGACTTTGAGAAGTAAATGATGAAGCACTAAGAGTAAATCGACTGGAAGAAGGAAATTTTGAAAAAGATATTTTTGAATTTTCTTATAATCACCTCTTTTTGTGTTAACGTATTGGTAGGGATCTTCTTGATGGCTTACTCGTATCTTGTTGTCATGGGGACATGTATTTTTGAAACCTTACTTAACATGTGGATTAATTTTTAATCACATGGTTAAAGTAAATGTTGCACATGTGAGCCGAGTAAATTTATAAGCTTGGGACTCTAGGAAATCATAGGATGTCAAAGGCAAAAGTTGCTATAAGTTATTCCGCATAGGTACTTGGTGGTATCTGGTGTATAAGGGAGCATCCTCTTGCTTTCTTACCTAACGGTGTTGAAACGATATTGGTAGCGTGTTGATAGCGCTATCTTCGAATTGCCTATTCCTTTGTAAAAAGCATTCTCACAACCTTCTAATACATCTTCTCACTTTTATTCTCAAAACTCTCTTCACTCTCTTTCCTTGCAATCATGTCGTGTTGTGCCGTGACGTGTCGTGTTGTGTTGTGCCAAAGGAAGCTTGGGGATATTACTCTACGCACTTTGTGTATAACACTTGGTATTGTGCCGTGTCGTGCCGTGCCATGCCGTGTCGTGCCGTGTTGTGCCAAAGGAAGCTTGGGGATATTACTCTACGCACTCTGTGTATAACATTTGGTGCTAGTTGTTGGTCTAGGTCATTCATTTGGCCAAGTCTGAATTTTCTCTCTCCTCAACATTCTCTCATCTCCTAGCCTTTCTACAGCCTTGCTTCGAAGATTACAGCATTGAGATCACTAGAGGTTGAGAAATTTCAGATTTCTCTGTTGTAAATTCTAATTTGCAGTAGAAATTAGGGTTTAGTAGCATCCTTGGGAAGGGTGCAAAAAATTGGAAGCTCCAAGACTTGGATTCAATAGGGCTGAAGCTGTTTTCAGTCACATTCAAGTGGAGGGACCAGCAAATCAATGAATTTGGGGCATTTTCCATCTCTGTCAAAGCGGATAAAGACCAATTGATTGCCCAAATCAAGGGGCAAATCAGATTGAAGACTTGTTGGTCATTTTGGATAGCAAGAGTAGTTGGAATACCAATAGGGATTGGGAGAATCCCATTGTACATCAACTTCTCAATGAAGTTCACTAGTTTTGGCGCAATAGGGTGTCCATTATCCAAGATTGTAAGTTATTTTGCATTTCTCAAATTTGTAATAAATGTTACAACTGTAACTAAGTTGTAATCAGGGAATTACCACCCATCCACGGAAGGAAGCCTGGTTTTACTTGCAATATAGAACTAGTAAAGGAAGGACTAGAAATGGAAACTTGTTTACCTTTTACTGATAAAGGTGGAATTGGATTGAAAAATGGTATGTATTTGGTGTCTCCTATAATTGGAGGATTTGGCCCAATGTGTTGCGCCGACGGTCTTGCAAGATCCTCCGATTTGTGCACAAAATCCAAAGGGAGTTTGTAATATTTACCTTCAAGAACTTGTTGGGTCCTATATATAAGAGTGGAGCCGTATTTGGCTCAAGTAATCTGATACGTCTTGTATTGACCATGATAATTAATCAAATTGCCATCTGTATAAGGCTCTTTAGGAGTCGGTTGTGAATACCACTCTTGTTCGGCTCTTGACATGGGTTGTGTTGGAGATTGCTTTGGTGATGAATTGTTTGAAGACATCTTCCTTTCTTTGTCCTTACTTCTCTTCGATGTTGAGCTTTCAGATCAAGGCTTAGGGATCTTTAATGTGTACCTAGCTCTAATACCATGTAAAGAATTACCCAAACAAAGAAGATAAACTCAAAGTTTATGATGATAACACAATGAAAAACAATAGAACTCAAAGGTGAAGGGTTATTAAAAGAGCATGTAAACAAGTGATCAAACACACTATGCTAATGTGAATACAATGATGTCTAAGCTTTGTGTCTTGGATGGACCAGGGCAGAGATGAACTGCAGAGTGTGTTGTACTTTGAACGGATCTTGGAATGCAGCAGGCCTCCTTAGGAAGTGATCAGCTGCTGTAAACGTGGACAGTGAAGTCTGGATGGGCTGAATCTAGCAGTAGGCATCAGGGTGGCTTGCACATGGCTGAAAATGCAAAGTGTGACAGCTCAATCAATGGCTGCAATGAAATGCAGCACCTTCAGTCAGGCACCAGCACCAGAACGGTGGCAGATGAGAGGGCAGCAGCTGGAAGATGAAAATGCAGCTGTTTACTGCCCCAAACAGGCTGGGCAATAGTTGGAATGGTGATGTGAGCAGCTGGCAGGCCTGATCGGGCAGTAAAGGCAGCCTGAGTAGCAGTAGGTGTTAGGGATGCTTGCATAGGGCTGAAAATGCAGAGTGTGACAGCTCAATCAATGGCTGCAATGGAATGCAGCACCTTCAGTCAGGGCACCAGCACCAGAATGGTGGCAGATGACAGGGCAGCAGCTGGAAGACCAAAACGCAGCTGTTTGCAACAAGTGTGTGATCTGATCACATGCTTATGTTTTACCATGAGATTGTTTGCATGAGGATAGTTATATGTGAGCATGGCATAAAGCAGTGTGTTGTATATGAGCGTGCATGAGTGTTTTGTTGTTTTACAAATACTTTGTTTATTTACTTTGGCACTCCGCAAAGAGGGGATTAGTCACTGCTAAGTATGCTTTGAGCAAATATGTTAACGCCTGTTTTAAGTGATCTTCTCAGAGTTAAGGCTTCACAAATACTTTTGGTGCTTTGAGCAAATTTTTGAAACCATTAGAATTGTTCAATGGATACAAACTTTTAGCAGACTGCGATCATGAATAATGTTGTTACTTGTGATAAGGATAGGTGTAGGTGATTGTATTTGGTTGTATGCTGTAAGTACCAGAACATCTCACAGCACTTGGTTGAAGGAGAATATGAGCAGGCACCTTAGATGGCATGGAATAGCAGTACCCAGTCAATATTTTTTACTAAGGTTTGCTGGTACATACATATATATTTCATCTGTTTAAGTGATTACAGGGTGAACGCAATTTCAATCGTTTTGGGGGTTGGCTGGGCAAGAACTCCTCTTTTGGAAAGAAACTACGTCTTTTGGATGATCTTCACGTGCATTTGTTGGCATCCAGAGTATGTGAGCCCACACGGTATGTGAAATTTTTACTGTGTTTTATGTAGGATGGTAAAATGACAAGCTTAGGCATGCACTTTAAATAACGGTTATGCTGCTTTCAATGTGAGTGGCCTATAGGTGCTACTTGATGGCTTCAGATTATGTGATTTGAGATGCTGTCAAAATCATTCTGAGCCCATTTTGTGTATTGTACCTGACACCTGTTGAATGGGTTATTGTGATTATTTACACCTCCTCTAGCTTGGTTTTGGTGATGTTTTGTAGCTATGGTTAGCACTGTCTTTTAGTTCTTGTCTCTCTAGAGAACAAAAGATGTTACCGTTTGCACATTAGTAACTTGAAAACATGAGGTGTGAATTTGTGAGAGCTGTTCTGGCATTTTTTTGACCTGTTATCCTGATTTTTTCGAGGTATAAACCTGTAGTCTGAGGGACCCATAAATGACCATGCTAATGGAAAGACCTAAGTAGTGTATGCTTGTTCCATATCATCAGCATGTGATTATGGATGGCACCGTCAAATCAAGTTAT
The DNA here is from genome assembly GCF_053477565.2 of Lygodium microphyllum. Lineage (NCBI taxonomy): Eukaryota > Viridiplantae > Streptophyta > Polypodiopsida > Schizaeales > Lygodiaceae > Lygodium > Lygodium microphyllum. The sequence continues at coordinate 114,450,538 of NC_141152.1, forward strand.
TTTGAGGGCAATGCGAGGGTAAATGGGAGATGAGAAACACTTGAGGTTTGGGCACAAAAAGAGGGAGAGAAGTGGCAGGAGAGCTTCTGATAAAAGTGAAGTGAACTTGTTGCTTCTATGGAAACGTTTTGTTGGTGTGCATTTGATTAATTTTTAGGCATGGAGCCTGCTGTTTTTGAGCACATTATATATCTGCTGGCAGAAAGATACATCATGTTGAAGTTCTCTGTGATTTAGCATACACTGCTCAAGGTCTTGTATCATAATGCAGTTCTGTGAAGCACCTCTCTATGCTCTGAAGAACTCCATTTGTGTGGCTATGCAGTCAGGCTGTTCGGAGGGATTACCTTTATATGCTGGCTCTGCAGCTGACGACTCCTCTGAAAATCATGCCAAAGGTTTGGAATCTGGTTTTACCACAGTGTCTCCTCTCTTTTTGCATGCCAAGCATTCAGCAGCTAAATTGGCTAATGCCAGCAGATAAACTTTTAAACTATTACAATCGTTTTGCCTCCTTGGTGTGGTGTATCAGGCAGTCTGTAATGGCTTAACAGACTATGCAATTAGAGACTTCTAGATGTCACAAGTTTATGTAAATCAGACTCGAAGCCTGTCTCTACAAGAGCTTTATATGTTTTAAGGTCTGCACAGGCTCAAGGGAGAGATGACAAAGATTCAAGAAAGAGTTTCTGTGGTATTGATACAACAAAACATGTCAGGCAGCAAGGAAAGTCTACCTATCCTTTATGAAAAGCACACATACTTGTTCCAACACTACATATTACCGCTCATAATGTGGAGCAAGAGGGCATCACCATGATAACATAGAAATCCATGTGAAGGAACCATGCATGCCCTTGTCCTTGCTTCGAGGCTTGATGTGTATGCACGAGAGCATGAAGAATATAGCACAAACAAGGCTGCTAGTGTTTGAGAGAGAGCATGAAGATGATCACACAAACACCATTGCTCACCATTGCATTATGGGTTGAAGGATAGCTATGTATGGCTCATGAATGTTTAAGATAGTTGAAGTCAATGACAAATGACATCATAGCTCTGATAATGCCATTCAGTTTAACCACATTCAGTATAAGAATCAAGTCAGTATATAAAGAAGCATGATTATGCCCATACGCATTAGCGTTAGGTCATACATAAGGGATGCTTATGCACAACTTATATTAGGGTTAGGTTCAGCAAGTACGCATGAATTGAGCTCAGCCCGTTTGTGTTCATGGTCATCTCTTGGCTGTGAGTCCTGCACAGAGTCAGTAACAGACATGAGGAGCTCTGTCCAGGTTTGGTCATTTTGGTCATTTCTGGTCTTTTGGTCTGTCATCCCTATTTTTGGTTTCACATGTTTGTTGGTCTACAGATTTCAATCACTTCAGTCGCTGACATTCTTCAGTCTCCTGTCTTCTCTTTCCAATGCCCTCACTGCAGCTTCATCTGTAGGATGTGCAGGGGCTGAGCACTGTATCAGTTTCTCTTCATCATTCAGCTGAGTTTCTCATCATCTTCACTCTTGCCATTAGTGTTCTCTCTACTTGCATTGACCCTATTCTGCTACTGCAACTCTCATATCATTGCCATCAACTTTTGTGAGACAGCTGCATGGCACTCTCTCCGGCTTCCTACCCCTGTTAGCAGCCTTGTGTTTGCTGTAGCAGACTATTACTGTGGTGCTTGTACAATGTAAAATCATGGACAAAACTTCTAAATACTTTGTGTCCTGATATGGAACTGGACACTTTCAACTCCTCTCAAAGACTTGTCAAGAAACCTCTCCTAGTTTTGAACTCCCTCAGAGTTCGTCTAAGACTTATGAGCTCTATCACTCTGTTCATGTCATGCATGTGTGCATTTGTGCTGCCCATCAATTCACGGTCGTTTTGAGCCAATATGCACAGCAACCTAGAGAACTAAGTTGGACAAGCTGCCTGTCTATATTTGTTGTTGAATGGCTCCCTTGCATTGGGTTCGAGTGTCTGGAGAATAGCAACTGTATGAGCAAGACAATGATGTCCTATATCATCATGCCGAACCACCTCAGAGTGAGCTTATGCTACACTAGCCCCATTGGTTGCACGTGAGTTCGCATACTCGGAAGGGTCTCTCCCAATAATGCAGCTTGGGTTTCCTTTTATGAGTGAGCCACCCTGGCTGCTTTCACATTGGGGCTCGCTCGGATACTGAATTCCTTGGCCACTAGCCCAGATGTCCTCATGAGTAGCCACCCCAACACTGGACACTCTGCATACTGAATTCCTTGGCCACTAGCCCAAACATCTAGCATATGTGTACGCACACCTCACACACACATTGTGCTCTAGGCCATGGACCCTTGTCACATGGATATAAGAAGGATCAAATGATTGAGCACTTAGTTCAAGTGAGAGATTGTGAATCAACGTCATCCATCAAATCAGTGTTTGCCTGTTGTGCAAGTTCTTGTCAATGCTTCAAGCTCTTTGCCATCTATGTTTGTCAATTCTCAGTTCTGAGAATTTAGGGAGGACTTGCAAGATTGAACCCCATATGGACAATCTTGAATGGTCAGTCAGATAGGTAGATAGATAGATTGATCCCTTCAAGCCTCTTTGACACCAGTCCTGTTGCCTTAAAATTTCGTTTACTTCCAGGTGGATTGTGAGGGTGCTGCATTTCTAGTCGCTGTTATTCCATTGTATTTAGATACAGTTTTTAAGTGACTATCATTGGTTTTAGTTACTAGAGTTTGTGTATGTGAGGTCTGGTAGGTGCCAGCCAATTGACCATTCAATGTATAGACCAGTTATATTCAGCGTGTTATGTTTTAGGAGAAAGCTGTTCTGGAGGTGGTCAATTTTATGGAAGAGTATTCTATAACACAGGAAGATTTTGATTCTATCCTTGAGCTTTTACGATTTCAGGTTGGTTTTCTTCAATCATATCAGCTAGAACGAGTTGACATAGTTTTTAACCTGTAAATGATAGTACTTATATGCTTCAGCTTCTTCCTGCACAGGGCCAGCATGACTTGATGGAGGGTGTTCAACCTGCAGTCAAGACAGCTTTGACCAAGGCTTACAAACAAAGAGAGAGTGATAGGCGCGTGAAATCAGCTGACCTTCTTCCTGTATTTAGCCCAGGAGGACAGAAAAAGGCTCCAAAGAAGCGCAGTGCACTGCAAATTATTCCAGCAGAGTCGTTTGAAGATGAGGAAGTAGATGAATCAATAGGCAAGTCGTTAAAACAATGTGATCTATGATTGGAGATCTCATATACTCTGTACATTTAAAGGCAATATTTGACGAACCTAATTCATGTGTGGTGGGATTGCAGATGAGGACGATGAAGAGATTGTGGATCCTGACAATCTAGGTTAGCTTAAAATTGCAAAATAAATCTTTTCTGCTCATAGTTGACGTAACTTGATGGTTTTTGTATTGATATCTAAAGAAAGGCATTGTTATCTCTGAATCTTGTCGTGCATTTTATCACTCTTTAACTTCTGTAAAGAGAGTGGATTGAGTGTCAAACAGTCTATTTGGTCACCTTTTTATAGAGAACATTTGGTTACTGGTTATGCAGCTACATTAGAAGCAAATGGTAAAGTGCAGTTGATTCTGGATGAGAATGTTGCAGGTGTGTACCACTTTTTAAGGGTGTGCAGCTGTAAGATTTGTTTGATTTGCTCTTGTTTAAGGCTGGAAAGTTATTACAAATCATTTTCTTCCTTTTCTTTTGCATATGAGCAGTAATAGTTGATGGATCAGGTTTCTAAACTGGAGAGTTCCACATCTGTTTTGCAGGGAAGGGAAAGGGGAAAGGATCTCAAGCTCGACAGGCAAATACTCGAAGGAAGCCATCCCAGAAGGAAGGGAAGAGCAAACCTGCAAAGCGCCAGAAAGAAGGGTGAATTGTGAATTTGTACACTCTTTTTTGTATATTAGAGACATTTGTTTCTACAGGAGATTGATCAACTGAACTTGAATGGCATCCTGACAAATCTTGAAGTGAGAAATATGGCACATCTGTTCTACCTGGAGGATTTGTTCTTAAACAGCACTGGAGTACACTGGGCCTATCGTAAATATGCCAAATCTGTTCTTCCTGGACGATTTGTTCTTAAACAGCACTCAAGAGTACACTCCGCCTATCGTAATGTGTAGCTCAAGCAGATGGGTGAAGTTAATGCCTTAGTCTGTGTGTATATATTAGGACTTCGAACAACTTTTTGAAGATTTGCACTACAGAGTATACCAGGTTCACGCCTCAGACAACCCATCTAGATGATTGCACCTGTTTCCGCTCTTTTGTTAAAACTGTTATAGTTACGTGTGCTATGGGAACTGTATCCATTTGTGATGGAGCGTTCTGTTGAAATGTGTTTTTGAGTCACAGAGCGAATGGGTGAGTCAAGTGAATGACCTTGTCTGTGGATACACTATCTATTCAAACAGCTATGAGAGCTGAGACAATGTTTTTAACAGTTCAGAGAGCTAATCTACATTTTAAGGCATCTTTTGTTTTAGACCAATGCTGTTAATGACCAGTTCTCAAGTTAAAGTTGACAGCGCATGAATAGCTTGTGGCTTCAGCCCTTCTGGGGTGATCTCACAGGAATGGGGAGGTGCAACATCGAGTCTATTGAGATCTTTTGTGAACACGTGAACATAATTTGCGTACAGAAGTCAATGCCCAAGTGCAGTATTGTTTAATATAACCAGGCTCATACTTGAGCTATATTTAGGTGCACATGTTTTAGTGGTTAATATCTGTTGATGAGTACATTTAAGAAATTAAAGCAAAAAAATTCAGCACGCTCAATCAAATCTTTTCACTAGGATGAAGAATTTGGCAAAATATTAAAAATGATACATTTCAACATTGCCACAAGCATGTTTTTAATCTAAGAAGTTATGATTTAAAAAGTGCCAGTTCCTGAAGCTAAGTACGGTTCATAAATTCCAACTGGCAGTGGCAAGTGGTTTATGGCTTCATATGACCATGTGTTTTGCATTGTTAAGATGGATAAGGTCTTCAGCAAAAGCAAGGACAGACAGAGGGATGGTACTCAAGTGGTGGCCCAAGTTGTAGCATGAGGCACGTAAGTCACTCCCCCCTCAGTCACTCCAAACCAATAGCATCCTGGGAGTCTCAGATGTCACAGCCACATGAGCATGTTGTTGATACATGTCTCTAGATTTTGCAGACTACATGATGATATAGGATTTACATAGAGCACTAGCCTCATGAGATATAGGATATACATACATTACTAGCGGAAGGATCAGTGGGCCTTCTCATGATACAAGAACACCTCCTCCCAACAGGGAAAGTATCTCGATATTGCAGGAATCTTTTGCTAAGATGGAGCTACACTTTTGGGTACCATCATTAGGACAGAGATTCAAGCTTTGGGGAGTAGTTGGAGACTTAACATGGTGGAGGCCTTGGATGATGAGGGAGAGAATTGCACAATGACCATAGGAAAGTATGCCTCATGTGAGTTGATATATTAGATTAGAGGATAGGATCCTTGGTTCATAGTGGATTTTGAGAAGTTCGCATGCTCGCTTTGCTTGTTGAAGAAAATAGAAATATTAGGAGCTAGGGTCTCCTCCAAGATCCATGGTCTTGATGTGGATAATTGGGCTTGCGAGAGAGGAGGCATAGTTGATATCATTCTTGACACTAATCTATTGGAACATTCGTCTCAATGCAGTGTAAAGACTCTAGAGCACTAGCTCTTATGACAAGGATCTAAAAGCATTGGTGGGTCTTCTCCAAGATCCATGGTCTTGATGTGGATAATTGGGCTTGCGAGAAAGGAGGCATAGTTGATATAATTCTTGACACTAATCTATTGGAACATTCGTCTCAATGCAGTGTAAAGATTCTAGAGCACTAGCTCTTATGACAAGGATCTAAAAGCATTGGTCATGCAATTCTTGGGGGTTGTGGACTTCCCGATTGGACATGTAGCTAGATGTTGAATAAGAGCCTATAGGGAATCAACTTCTTTGGAGAGGCCATGAGGATGAGAAGACATTGCCTTTTGGAGGGAGATGGAGGAGAGATGTCTAGTTTGTAGATTGGTAGTTGAGGGGATAGATGTTATCAAATAATAGATTGATGGCATGATGGAAGTTTGAATGGAGTACATGCTTTGTGAGAGCTTCATTTTACACTTTGTTAGAAGACAACAAATAGAGACTTGTTTTGCATTATAGGGTTTAGATGTTCTAGACATGAGTGTGAAGATTTAAGAGAGTCAATTGATCCATTGCACAAGGCCTTTAGGTGTGGTAAGTGGGTACTTAGTAGTCCACAACCTTATTGGGATCCACAATTAGACACTTAGTTATGAAAATGGAGTGACAAAGCACTAGGAGGGTGGTCATCAATTGGAGGAGCAAGAATTGTGATGAGCATGGCAAGTGCTCATAAGTGAGGAATGTCACTCTCAAACTTGCAAGATGACGCAATGAGAACTTGAATCTTCATTATAACAAGATTGATTGATTGCAACAATGGATATAATATTAGCAGTTTGCTTCTTCACTTAAAGGAGTTAAGTTCTCAAGTACCTCACCAATGGTAGTATTCAACTTGACGTGCGTAGGTTTCAAGAGTATTGGATTTTGTTGATTATTTGTTTCATGACTATCCAACTTATGAATTCTTGTAGGTATATAATAATAGTTTCATGTATTATCAATAGAAAGCAAGAGACCTCTATTTGGATATTCTTTAGCTTTGTCCAACTACAATCTATTTGGATATGAGTGTTTTTAAACACTACTGATCAATTTGTTTATCATTTCTTGTTAATTATTCTTAGCAATCTGAAGGTTTTTAGACATTAAGCATATTAACTAAGTGCTTAACTATCATCATCTATCTCTTCATCATTGTAAGGCTATGTGTCAGATATAAACACAGATCATTTCATCTTTTCATTCAATTCTATACAAGTTTTACATCATTTTTTGCTTGCTATTTAAGCATAATTTCATTTACTTATGCTCTTAGTACTTGCTTTGTAAAGGATTAGACATTGCCATTGCCATTGCCATTGCCATTGCCTTGTGCAATTGGTAAGACCTTATTATGGTCTATGTTGATGTAAAATCCCAAATTTGTGGGAGACTTTCATCCATGGCAGGTATTAGTGAAATATAAAATGATGGAGAGGGTTTATTGGCCCTTCATCAAAGGGACCAAGGACATTGACCCATCCAACCTTATGGATGTAGAAGATGATGAAAGAGTCCAAGCCATAATAATGTTGCATTTGGATGAATCCTTAATCCACCACATTGATTAACTTGGAATTACAAAGGAGAAGTGGGTTGAGCTCGAGAAATTGTATGGTGCATGAGAAAAAGACTCCAAAATTTTTCTCAAAGTAGAGTTTTTTAGGTTGGAATACAAGTAAGAAAAAGACTTGGAAAAAGTCTTTTCCCATATGAAGGGATTGATATCCCAACTAGCTTTAGTCCAGGCTCTAATTATTGAAGAAGATGCAATTGCAATACTTTTAAAAGCTGTATGGAAAGTCTTCCTAGCTCTTGTAACTACTCTAACAAATGTACCAAATCCTAAACTTGATGGTGCCATTCAGTCTTGTTTGGATAAGGAGAAAAGAAATCAAAAGGAAGATAGCACTAGCTTATCATCTACCTCAACAACCCAAGATAAACTCTTAGTCATTTTGTTTCCACTAAATGTTTCTTTTGTAATAAAAAGGGACATTGTAAGCAACTGCTTGGAAAAATAGAACATACCACCATCAAATGTCCTAATTCCCATGAAGTACCAAAAGAATTGGAGGCCAACTATGGTATATGTTGTATCATCTTTCCATAAACATCATTGTAGTCTACTTTATAAAGGCATTTTGCTACTTGATTGAGAGGGGGATCATTTCCATGCTATGTAATCCAATGCCGCCTTTGCATTGAGGGAAGGGGGGGTTTTAAGTATAGCATGAGAACCTTATGTAGGCAAGGGTGCATGAGGAAATGTGAGGTGTGAATGGACTAGAGGATAGGGGAAACCCTAACTCTAGCTCATTCAGTGGCTATAGAAATAGCACTATTGGTCACTCTCAGGGTAGTAGAGAGAGTGTACCAATTGTACTTCATGAGCAATTGAATAAGTAAGATCTTGTACTTTATGAGCTCTCTTCTCCCTCGTGCACACTCTTCCATGCTTCAACTTTGATATTCCAACTTGTATGACACTTAGCTCCTTCCCAAAATATGTTTGACTCCAAGTGCCTTTGGAGAAGGGATTGGTGCTTCGATAGTGATATTTCTTTTTCTTTAGTGAAGCTAAGGTTCATATGGTTTTGTCCTTTCCTCTCTTTAGAGTTTGAATTCTTTTTAGAGGTTAGGACTATCCCACAATAATATTCCTGGCGGCATTGTCATGCTAGTTGAAGCCAATGTGACAATCAATCAATGTTTTGCCTCACTTTACTTGAACTAGCCACTTATTTGGCTATGACTTTGCCTTTTGTGGGTCGGACTTTGGCTTATTCTTTGTTTGATTGGATTCGAGATTGGTCTTTCTAGGTTGTGTTCTTGTCATGGGTGTGATGATGGTGTTGGATAGCCCTATTGCACTCATGCCATACACAACTTTTGGATTTTGTTCTCTTGCCTGAGCCTCTTGTACCCATATCTTGACTTTATCTATTATCTTGAGTTGATGTTCTAAAATGGGTACTCTTTCTCTTTAGAGGCTACAACTTTTTGTATTCATGGACCTATGGTTGCACTCTTTACATTGGATGCAACATTCTCAATAGGTACCATGGTGAGTCCTTTGCTTTGTAGCATCACCTTGGTTGTAGCTCTCTTTCTCCTCTTCCTAGAGTTATTTTTTCTTATGATTGATCTATTAGTGGTGGAAGGTTTGGGAGTAGTTTCTTTACTTTGATTTCACATGACATATATCTATAGGGAATAGTATGGTGTTCTTGCTAAAAAAGACAAGGATATAGATGGGACAATGGACTTTCTCGTGATGGCTTTTCGCTTAAGACAATTGAGATATATGTGTGTTATGCTGTATTTGGGGCATAACTAGTCCGTTCAACTATTCATCGGTGCTTCTAGTTTCTGTGGGGATTTGTAAACATGTGTTTAGGTTGCATATAGTTCTAGCATATATTCAAGTTGCCCATTGTCATGTCATGTGATTTTGGGGCTAAGCTCTGAAAGTGGATGATTACCCGTACCTTACAGAGTTCTATGCATTGCCTTTAGGACGTGAGGAGACATGCTTATGAGAGATTTGCTCAATGTATTGACTCAGTTTATATGCAACCTTTAGTGTTTAGAAGTCATCTATAAGGCTAAGTTAGGAGGAAGGCTTAGTAAATCAAGGTTGCATGGGACATAATGTATGGTTTATGGCGAGGACTTCAGGGGCTAAGTGGGAGTGGATGAGGAAGAGACAAAATGTGAACAAAAAGAGGAGAAAAATTGGTGCTTTTTTTAGGTGCCAATAGGCATGCTTTGGGTTGCTCCAATTGTGGACTAAAGGAGGGGGAGATGAGCATGCAAACAGGAAGAGAAGAAAAGGGGAGATGGCTCTAGCATCAAAGTGAATATTTTGTCTATTCTTGTAAGAGAGAGGAGTTATTGGCTATCTGTATGCTCTCCAAAGCAAGGATTTATAGGAAAGAGAACATGCCAGCTTGTTGTCCATAAAGATTTAGGTGTCTTCTATTGATGTTAGGTGCAACTATGCAAAGGATCCTACTCTCTACTATCAGAGGATGCATTGTGACTATTAAAGGCTCGATCTTGGGAGGGTTTGAAGCAATTTTTGAGCATTTTATTAATATTGTAATAAATAGGGAAAAACAAGGTCGAACAAAAAAATAGAGGCCCATACAGGGTTTGCTCCATCAGAAATCACTTCTATTGATTAGTATTGCTTTCGAGTGATTAAGGGAGCAATTTGCACTTGTCAAGCACACAGTTTAGAGAGATTTTGGAGTGGATTAAAGGCATTTATTTGCTGGTGTAATTCACAATAGAAAATAGGGATAAAGTACAAAATTTAGGCCTATATAGGTTTGACGTATCTTTATCCATGTCTATCAATTGATAGTACTTTTGGGTGATGGGATTGGTCTTTCCCCACCAAAATTCATGCATTTGCATTGAGATTTGATGCTTTTTCCTATTTCATATATTCATGTACAACAAGAGTTTGATTTGTTCGTAATCAAGGTCAGTTTATAAGTTGGGTAATTGGTTTTGAGTTGATCAATTGTCGCAGCAAGGGTTGAATTGATTGGGCACTATTGTACTTGGTAGAAATACAAAGGCTTGGCATCAGATTTATTTGGGTTATGATTTCTTTCTCCTTTTTCTCATCTTCTTCTCGTGAAACCTTACTTACTATGCCCATAATTCCAAAACCCTCGTGGTTCCGACTTCTATCCCTTTATCCTCTAACATTTTTGATGAACACGATGTGAAAGCCATCGGTAGGATGCAAGATGGAAATATAACAGGGTTGGGTTTAAGTGATGTTATTCAACAGTTAATGCATAATATGAATATGATTTTGCATGCACAATAGCAACAAAAGCAACATCAACAAAGGATGTATGCATCTGCAAAATTAGAGTCAACCGTGGTAAAGGCTTTGCTGGTTGTAGAGTAGGATATGAAATTGTTTAATGGTTGAAATATATCTGCATATATGCACTAAAGATGGAATTCTATTGGGAGACTCAAATTGCATGAATCCAATATTTTGTACGACTCATTGTGCAAGAATTAAAGGCATGGATTACAAAATTGTATTCACAGGGTGTTGATTGGCCTATGTTTAAGAAGGCACTAAGAGGAAATTTACATAGAATATGCTAACTCGATTACTGCATGACATTTCAAGAGTGGGTCATGAAGCCAAATAAAGGACTTAGAGCTAAGGAATTTCTTTGAGAGTTTGAAAGTAGATTTGAGTAGTTGAATATTGTTTGAACCCTAGAAAATTGAGATGTTTGCCAAGCTATAGATCATGCTTTGCAAGAAAAGCTGCATGATCTATTGGAATATCAATCTTCTAAAATAGGGGTTAAAACTAAATGGCAACACTGCCAAAGATGCTATAAATGCACTTATCAAGAAACATATAAGAAGGAGAGATTGCATGTTGGGGCCTTGCCTACTGCTTCTAAGCAAGCCACTTATATATGTGAATATTCCTAAGGATAAATCTATTGTTTTGATAGTAAAAGAGGATGATATGGATTAGTTGGTGAAGGGAACAAGTGAGCTATAGAGCTGAAGGTTGAAAAGTTGGATGAGAAAGGGTGGAGAACATCCCTAATCCTCTACGTGCGAGCTTTGTGCATAGGTACATATGGTATGATATCCCTAAGCGCATGAGAGGTGAGACTGTGATTCACATCATGATGCATTAGAAAGCTAGGTTATCTTTTGGAAAATCCATGTATAAGAGATTGGTTGGCCTCTTGCTCTAAACTTTGATTTTGAAAAATGGGATATACAAAAATTATTGGGGTAATTGATTGTTCGAAATGCTTATGCAATAGTGGATGTTGCTACCTTTGGTTTGCAAATGGAGAAGGTACTTGAAAAGGTTTGGAGGGAGAAGCATTGGTGGTATGACTGGTTGGGATTCACCAGTGGACTCTTATTTAGTGTATGCGTACTTGACCTGCTGTGCCAAACACACACTATATACACAAGAGAAAGCTCACTCAAGAACACAAGAAGAGAGATGGAGGCCAAAACATTTTCTTGTTGGTTTTTTCTTCTTCTTCCACACACTATACAATGTACACAAAGTATAGATAAGATACAAACATAAAGGAAAGCGGCCGTCTAAGTCAAATAGTGCATAATCGACTACACTAATCGACTGGCACTATATCTTTGCCAGCTGTTGTAGGTAGGAGTAATAAACTAAATATAATAAGTGATAAGTCAGTGACCATGTGAGTATCATAATGGCCACCAACGTGCTAAGTGTAGATGTTCAGACTCATCTAGCCAGGCGGTCCATCATCAATGTCCGCACGTGTTGAGCTTGCCATCTGAACACTCCCCCTCAAGCTCAACTCTATCTTTGCAACTCCAAGTAAGCTTCGGAACTTTCAAAGCTTCTCTGCATCCAATGCCTTTGTGAAAATGTCAGCTATATGATCATGTGTGCTGACATATACCAAGTCAATCTCTCCTGTAAGTACCTTCTCTCTCACAAAGTGGTAGTGCACCTCAATGTGTTTTGTCCTAGCATGGAACACTAGATTCCTAGCTAACTGTATGTTGCTCATGTTGTCACAATGAATGACAACTGGACCACCTCTCTGCATATCTAAATCACCTAGTAACTTTTGCAACCATACCACCTCACATGTTGCCATAGCAGCACCTCTGTAACTCAGCCTCTGTACTCGATAAAGCAACTGTAGGTTGCTTTTTGCTGCTCCATGTAATTGCTACACTACCAAGGGAAAACATGAATCCACTTGTAGATCTTCTGTCTGATATGCTACCAGCCCAATCTGCATCTGTGTATCCAAAGACATGTACATTCTTACTTGCCTCATAAAAAATTCCATAATGTAAAGTGGACTTCATATACCTCAATATACGTCTAATTGCATCCAAATGAGGCTTTCTAGGCATCTGCATAAACTGATTGACAAGGCGAACATCATAGCTTAAGTCTGGCCTTGTGATAGTCATGTAAATCAAACTCCCTACTATCCTCTTGAACATAGTAGGGTCTTCTATCTCATCCCCATCATCAGCACTCAGCTTCACATTTTACTCCAAGGGTACTGAAAGAGGCTTACATGCTATCATACCATACTTGGATAACATATCCAAGTCATACTGCCTTAGGAATAGCCATATACCATCATCACATCAAATCACCTCAATACCAAGAAAGTATCTCAGCTCACCGAAATATTTCATCTCAAACTTCTTCTTCAAGAAGTCCTTAACTTCAGCAATCCCATTGTCATTGTCACCTGTAATAATCAAGTTATCCATATAGATGACTATGATGACCAACCCTGCATCTCCCTTTCTCACATAAAGTGAGTGATCAACATCAAAAATACAAAATCCAATATTAAAAAGATACTCTCTAATCTTGTCAGACCATGCTCTAGGTGCTTACTTCAGCCCATTTAGCACCTTCTTTAACTTGCACACATATGTGGGATGCTCTAAATCCTCAAAGCCTGCTGGCTGCTCCATATACACTTCTTCTTGCAATTCACCATGCAAGAAGGCATTCTTAACATCCATTTGCTGCAAACTCCAACCTTTGGATGCTGCCAAGGCAATCACACACCTAACAGTTGCCAACCTAGCAACTCGACTGAATGTATCGTCATAATCTATGCCATATGTTTGAGCATAGCCTTTTGCAACCGGCCTAGCTTTGTACCTACTAACTGAACCGTCTGCATTATGCTTGACTTTGTAAATCCACTTACAGCCAATAGCTTTCTTACCGTTAGGTAAGGGTACCAAATCCCAAGTCTTATTAGCTTCTAGTGCAGCCATCTCCTCATCCATTGTTGCATCCCAATGAGCATGACCAACAGCATCCTCAAAATAGGTGGGCTCAACATCCTCAACTAGTTTCACCATATAAGCATAATGGTGAGCTGCATAACCTTCAAAACCAAATCTTTTAACAGGGTATCTAACCCTGCTAGATCTGCGTACCACCGGATCATTCAATGGAGCCTTTATATTATTATGAGCTCTCTGTACACCTGGTGTCCTGACTGAAGGAATTCCAAGCTCATCATCCAAACTCTCCGAACCACAAGAATCTCCATCAAATTTCAAATGACTAGTAGATGCATCATTACCATCCAGCACTTTCTTCTTTCCTTTGTCCTTCCCTGCAACACTTATAGATCCATGTGAAGATGTGGGACTACTCCTTAGTCTCCAAGACCAAGGGCTCACTGTAGGCGATTCTTGTTTTTCTTTTTGCACATAGCTGTCCTGATCATTATCATCATCTAATACATCACCAGTAGGTGCATACCAATTGCCCATCTCATTAAAGATAACATCCCTGCTCACTCTGAACTCACCTGTGACAGGGTTATAACAGCAATACCCTTTCTGCTCTAAAGAGTACCCAATAAAAATGTATTTTTCAGCCTTTGGATCAAGCTTCATTCGTAGCTCATCTGGCACATGAACATATGCAACACATCCAAATACCTTCAAGTGCGATACATTGGGCTTTTTGCCAGTAAATCACTCTTTAGGAGTTATCCCATGAACTGCAGCTGTGGGAGTTCTGTTCATAATGTAGACATCAGTATGGACAGCCTCAGACTAAAAATGTTTGGGCATATTTTTTTCAGCCATTAATGCCCGTGCAACTTCTGCAATATGCATGTTTTTCTTTCTGCAATACCATTTTGCTATGGGATATACCTGCAAGTAAATTGCCTCTTTATCCCATGAGTCCTCAAGAAGCCACTGAACTCATTAGAGAGGAACTCTCCCCCTCCATTTGATCTCAAGCACTTCACTTTTCCTTCATGAAGTATACCCATAGCTTCCTTGAATAGTCATCAATAAATGTGACAAAGTATTTGCTGCCACCAAGAGATACATTCTGTGTAGGCCTCCAAACATCTGTATGTACTGGAAATGGCTGCTAATGTTTGCTCCCATTATCTTCAGATTGTCTCTTGAGTGTTGGTGTTATTCTCTTTCACGTTGTTCAATAAATAATGATTATGGTGATAGAAAAAAGTGTCGCAATTGATGAACAACAATTCTATGTTGCTGAGTATCATGTTTGCCTCTTGGTCCCTCACCCTCACCCCCACTCTCTTGCTCTCAACTCACCTCCCTCCCTCCCTCCCTCCCTCCCTCTCTCTCTCTCTCTCTCTCTCTCAATACAAAAGTATGAGGGCAAGAACCAAAAGTGGCACACACACAAATAGCATTTTCCATTCCTTTTCAACCTTTTAGGATTTTCCCCATGTCCTTTGGGAATACTACCCATATTTTGGGCCAAAGACTAATATTCTACCCTTGGATGTGCTCAAATCTACATTCCTATATGTTGAGTGCTAGCAATTTTGATTACAACTTGTATGGGAAGGATCCACGCTCTCATTTATAAAAATGATTTCAATTTCAAGGCATAATAATTTCCAAAAATTTTGAGGCTTCGAGGTTTCCATGTTCTTCTCTTTCTTTAGAATTTCATGTCTTCAAACAGGTTTCCATGTTCTTGTTTTTCTTCGGGTCTTCATGTCTTCAGAAGATTGGTTAATATTTGTGCCCGTCCTAGTGAAGTGCCAGCCCCATGGCACTTATGCCAAAGAAGCATTATGTGTTGGTGAGAAATATTAGGCTAGTTGATGAAGAGAGCTTGGAGGGCCAACTTTCTTTGATAGTATATGGAAAAGATGCAGAGTGCGGTAAAGAGGAAAATGATGGCTGTGAAAGATGGAGTAAGTATGAAGTATAGGCCCCCAATGTTGATGGTTCATTAGGTGCTCCATATACCCATCATGGTGCTCTCCCTAAGGGCGTGTCTACTTGTCTTGGTGATGTGAGATGTTTGTGTAGTGGAACTAAGAGATGGGTTGAGTTTCAAGGAACATTGTCCCATACTTGAGGACCCAATTTGTGGAAGGTTGGTGTGTTGTGCCATCCCTTGGGTGACAGGTCTACCAAGCAAGCTTAGGATGTCTTACCCTTGATGGATCCTGAGATTGTGACGTGGGAGAGGGGGCTAGGGTGGCACTTGGGTGTTATGAGATTTCCATGTGCTTCTCTTTTTCTCTTTTTCTCTTTTAAAAAAATAGTCATTTCCACTACTCAGGGACTAATTTGAGTGCATGCTCGAGGCATCCTTTACTTAGTATATATTCTTTTAGTGAGTTGCACAATTGTAGATGTGATTATGAATAGAGTGGATGTGTGCATAGAGCAAACCTACTATCTATCACATATGTCAAGAGATCATTATAATAGGTAGGTAGTAGTAGGTTTCAAAGGTGGAGCCATATCATAGCCACTCAGTCAATTCCAAGGCATCATGGTCCATCTGGTGGACCCATTTCTATGCTATGCTACTAGCCAAAGACTTTGATTGTTTGTGGGGGTAAGGGCTTCTTAAACTTATCGACCTTGTTGAGCTTGAGTGAAATAAATATTACTTCCTTGCTGGATTCCTCCTATGACCTTGTACCTCTGAAGATTCTCCTTTGACTTTTTTCTTGTGTTGCTTTCCTCTTCGCTCTTCATGAGCTCAAGCAAAATAGGGTGACCTAATATTTTTTGGGGTTGTGCATTAAGATCTTCTACTGTAGCATGATGGGCATCTTTTTGTTTTGCAATCTATTCTATAATGGGCCGTACAATGAAATAATCAAAAGTGGTAGATCAGGAAGATTTGTTGGAGGTGTCATGATAGTTGGTGGTTCTAAGGAAATAGGGAACCTTAGAGGAGAAGGCTCATCTTTTAGAAGCCCCATTAGTTCTAACTCATGATCCTCATATCCTTTCTATTGTAGGTGTCATATGAGGTCTTGCTTGGTTGGCTTAGCTGTCATTTTACAATCTTGATTAGTTCCATATCATCCAAGATGCTATGTGTAGTTCCAAGTTCTGACTTGAGCGCATTAGGATCTTATGTCTAAGGCATGCAGATTTTAAGGGCCCCTTCTTTGTAGATTTCTTGATACTTAGTGAGGATGTACTTGTAAGTGTCTAACTAGATTTTGTATTGGGATTTCCCATACAAAAAGAGAAATGCCTAGATTGTTAGACAACTTTAAGAGCATCTCCCCACATAGTTGTTGTGCTTCTCCTTTCATAGACTTTTTAGCCTGGGCTAGTTGGTTAGTCAATGTTTGATGTAGTGTATCAAAAGTGATCTTCCATTGTTCTCTCTACTAAAGGTGTTGCTCATGTTCTCTTTTATTATGCTACAATTTAGCCTTCTCTTGAGAAAGCTCAAGGCTACTTTGTATCAATAGGCAATTCAATTCAACTGTTTGTTTACTCAGTGTATCATTGTGTTCTATGTATTCCTTCAGGTCTATCTTTGCTTCCTGAAGCTTAATGATGGTGTTCCATAGGGCCGTCTCCTTCCCTTCCGATTCCTCATGTAGCTCTTTCATCTATGTTGCATCTTTTTTTCTAGTCACCTGAATTTCTTCTCATAAAGATCTCATTTTTCTATAGTTCTTTCTGGAGTTCCTCCTTTAAGACACTATTTTTTTCCTATAATGCTCTTTGGAATTCTACCTATAGAGAGATTTTCTTGTTTTGTAGTATCTTTTGAAACTCTTCTCGTAACATTTCTTTCTTCTTATCGAGTTCTTGAGACTTTGTTGAAGTGCAATAATCTTGTCCTCCATCTTTGTTTGGAACTTTAGGGCTTGCTTCTCTAGATGAATGATGAATTTTTGAAGTCCTTCTACGTATTTTCTAGCTTCTCCTACAATTCTTGTTTTTCTATGAGTGCCTCAACTTTGCTTCTCTTAAGCTCCTTGTATATCTTCTCCAAGGCCTCTAGCCCATCGACTTTACCATGCTGCTTTAGATGATAGTGAGGATTCAATGGACTCCTTGAAAGCCTTCACATAGTCTTCTTTCTTATGTCTTGAAAGTTGCTCATTTTCAACTTTCCACTTTGCTAAAGCAATTGTAATGCTCCTCACCTTCAAAACATACTCATTGACAAACATTTTCCCTTTCTTCAAGGTATTTAACTCTTGCTTGAGTTGAATCTTTTGTGCCTTTGTAGTTACTGAAAACATGTTCTCAAACATTATCCAAGTTGCATGTGAAGTTTTTGCATTTTCGATGTCCCAGCATAGTATTATCAATGACTATAGATAGTCAGTACATCACCTTTTTGTCTTTTGCATTCCATTCTTTCCATGCCTTTAATTTATCTGCAGTCGAAACTCTGGCTCCTTTTCTTCACTTGAAGCAAACTCGTAAAGACCATTTCTAGTGAGGAAATTTGTCACATGGAACTTCCATGAAGGGTAGTTATTCTTGTTAAGCTTCTCAACAATAATGGGATTTCCACTATTCTCCCATTATCACAAAAAATGATACAACACAGCAAGCAATTCTTCTGCAACCTTTCACAATAAGTGCACAATAATATACCAAGCAATCTTTTTCACTGATTACTCAATAGTACATATAATCTGCAACTTGTTTGCAGATAAATCTTATGTTTGCTTCCTAACAAACACCTAAAAAATTACAGATTCAGAATCTGTAACATGTACAGTCACCTTTGGTCAACATAGCCGAAATCACAATGTACCTTAAAATTGTTGTTCGCAACCTTGTGGCTGTAAAACAGGGCCTAAAATATCCTCCGATGCCCAAAAAAATTGCTCGAAGAGTATACAGTGCTTTACTCACATACCCAATCTCACAACAATCTGAGATTTTCACTCTACCCTGCTTCTAGTGCCTCCATAGGTACTATCCAAGAGAAAGAGTGGAAGAATGGAAGAGCTTCTTACCCATTGCTTGCTTGCTCAAACCTTTTTTCTTTTCCTTCACTTCAATCTTCAAAATCAGCATCTCCTAGTGGTGGGACTCTAATACCATGTCAAGAATCATATGGTGGGGGGACTTGCTTGAGCTGGTGCGCCAAACATACATTGTATACACAAGAGGAAGCTCACTCAATAACACACAAAGAGAGATGGAGGCCAAAAAGTTTTCTTGTTGATTTCTTCTTCTTCTTCCACACACTATACAATATATACAAAGTATAGATAAGATACAATATAAAGGAAAGTGGTATACTAAGTTAAATAGTGCATAACAGACTACACTAATTGATTGGCGCTATATCTTTGCCAGCTATAGGTAGGTGTAACAAGCTAAATATAATAAGTGATAAGTTAGTGGCCATGTGAGTATCATAATGACCACCAACATGCTAAGTGTAGACATGCGGACCCATCTAGCCAAGCAGTCCATCATCAATGTCTACACTGTTGAGCTTGCCATCTCAACATGCTAGAAACTCTGAGAGGCTTTTGACTTCAGGCAAAAAATCATGCCCAAGTACTCAAGATAAAGGAAAGGGCATGGATGCAAGTTAGGAGTTAGCGGAGATGAAGATGGAGCTAGCCATATTACAAGAAATGATGAGACAGCCAACATGCCCTCACGTCCAATGTGTGTATTGTGATGGAAACCACTTGCCAGCCGAGTGTTAGGACCCAAGGTCCTGACCTTATGCCAACTGTGGTAGGTTCAGTCACAATGTCATGCATTGCAGACTATCGAGGAGACTCCCATACTCGCATCCATACGGACAGCCTTATCTAGCCAATAGGCCACAAAACTTTTTCAAAAGAGGAGCCCCATTGGCTCTCTTGGCACCTAATGATGCCAAACCGGCCATTCCTAGGATGGAGATTAACCCCGTAGGAATACCTAGACCACATGGACCCTACATAACCCATCCACCGAGTGACACTCCAATTCACTATGTGGAGGAGCTGAATGATGAAGAGCCTTATGTGCACCCCTATGTGTTATATGATGAAGAGGGCAATGTAATCCTTATAGATTACCAATATGCATGAGTGATGGAATTAGGTAGAGGTAGAGGCATAGTCTTTGGAGGGAAAACCTAAGAAACAATCTCGTGGGGGAACTGCGGTCACCCAGGATGCATCTCCTCACACTACCACGAATAGGAGTAGAAGCATCGGGAAAATATCTTAGATGTCCAGTGTGTGGAATCACTCACCTGTTTTCTGAATGCCCTAGACAAAATCTACCCCTTAGTGTGGCAAATGAGACATCTATACCATTGGGATTGTTTATAGTTGAGACATTTAATGGAGAGGACACACCCATCCTGTTGCATGTCATGACCCATGTGCAGACAAAGCAGGCCTAGTCCCTAGACCTAGCAACTTAGATGTAGCCTCAATTGGAAAGAAAAGTCATAGGGGAACGAGAAAGAAAGATGATGTAAAGGTCATGGTGAAAATCGAGAGTGCCACAACACTGCTTGTCAAAAAAATGTGATAAACATAGAAGTAGAAATGTTAGCTCCAAAGGCGGCCGATAAGGGGAGTGTAAAGGTTGGGGAGTACCCCAACCTAAAGTGCCAACTTGAGGCCATTGAAAAGGTCATGGAGTGGGTAAAAGAAGCCCAATAACACCTAAAGGATGCTAAGCCCATATTGGAAGATGAGATCGATGATCTCTCAAGAATAAGCACACCAGCCTTGCCTCCACAACTAAAGTCGAGAGATGCGGTTGTGCCACAAGTAGTGCCACTTAAACAGAGCCTACATGCTATGGGCTAGCAAACCATTCAAGGACATTGGCCAAGAAATGTAGAGTTAGAAGAGAGGCAAGCTGTCAATGACCTCCTCACCATGCTAGTTACCACCCTGGTGACTCTAAGCCTAGGAGATTTGGTTAGACAACATCCAATGCTATGGTAAAAACTGAAGCAGTGGGTTGAAGGACCCATGGAGCAAGGAGCAATTGATCTACAAGATCATGATGCAGTAACTCAGATGCCCAGCCTGACACTACACTTAGTGCCAAAGTCCTTACATGTTAACGCTTTTTGGGAAGGCACCAAAATGCAAGCAATCTTACTGGTCCTAGCTCTAGGAGACACCACAAGAAACGGAATTATGGATACGTGAGCAAGAGTTAGTGTGTTGAGCCATGGAGTACTCCAGGACTGGGGTAACCCCGTTGTTAAGAATGGTAGGTTCAATGTCACACTAGCCAATGGAATGAAAGTGCAACCATTTGGAGTATTAAGGAATTGGCCATTTAAGATCGCAGGGATCCAATTCTCTGTTGACTTTATAGTCATGAAGGGAGTAGACTATGACATCCTGTTAGGCTTGCCTTCGTTGGATGCACAATGCATGGGTCATAGAAGATTGGGGCAACAATGTGATCTCCTTAGGAAATTGAATGGAGGCAGTAAGAGTAGAGATGGATACATGGAAGACCACACCAGTCAACTTAGATGCCATCTCCACCATGCTGAAGAGTGACATGTAGATTAGGAAATCTTATGGGGGGCCACTAACCTTATATATCCCCTGTCCCAAGGATGAGTGATATTGGATGCACGTGCTTGCCATGATAGATCTACCATTCTCAAATAGTGAGGAGTATGAGCAAGCTGCCAAGATAGTTGATAAGCCTAGACATGCACCCTAAGTGCCAATCTGCATGATGGCCAAAAGCTTGAATGGACAATCCAACCCCATCAAAATCCATGTCCCAAGTAACAAGCGAGAACTCTTGGGGATTCTAGAATATTTGACAAGCAAGCTAGTAGGAAATCTTGCCGTAACCTTAAACCTTTCCAAGATCTCTTGGATGAACCTAAGTGGCGATGGACCAAAGTGCACAACTTAAACTTAATATACAATTTGGCCTTAGCCACCGACGAGAAAGAAAGTCCCTATCAAGACCTAGGAGATGATGAGTAGTTGGAGGAGGATGGTTCTAGCAAAGAATATGAGAATTGTTGTTCCTTTAGTGATGGAAGCGAAGGAGAGGAGGACATGGTGGAATATGACATTGAGAGAAGGATGATAGAGAAAATTCAAGCTGACTTCAACCCATGTGGAAAGAATGCCTTTAGAATCAAGAGAGGAGTCATGTGCATGTATTGAGATTGAGCCTGGCTAGAGCATGTAAAGGAAATCAAATATATGAACAAACAGGCATTGCTCAGACAAGTGCTTTGCCAGTGCTTAGGATAGAGTCATCGTTCGAACTATGACCACCAGGTGAGACTGCCTCTTCTAGTGAAGATGGAGAATTTGATTTTGAGTCGGATGTAAGTTCAAATAGTGACCCTGAGGTGCCATAACCACGTAAGACCAAATGCACAAAAGGGGACATGCCAGTCCACTTAAGGCATCGAAGGTTGAAGGACGAGCGACAAAAGTAGCCTAGAGCTATGCAAGCTGAGGAGCAAAGGAAACTGCAAGACTTGCCAAAGCAATTTACTAAGTTTAAGAAAGGTGACAAGGTAGTGATCTTGCAAAGAGCCAAACAACAGGGACAAGAAAGTGAACCAATAGAAGGACCAACCAAGGAGGTTGATCTAGCCAAGGAAGGAGAGACACCCTGACCTATCTTTATCACCAATGACTTGACCAAGGAAGAGGAAGCAAGTCTCATTTCTCTCTTGTGAGAGTACATGGATGTCTTTTCTTGGTCCCTCAATGAGTTGAAAGAGGTAGATTCGATTGTTATAACTCATAATATCCCCATGATCCCCGATGCAATGCCAGTCAAGCACCGACCGTACCCTATGAATCCCAAGCCTGCTCACACTGTCAAGGAAGAAATTGACAAGCTGCTAAGGGTAGGATTCATTTACAAGATTGAGCACACGGACTGGGTCTCGTCCATAGTGATCACACTGAAGAAGAATGGAATGATCAGAGTGTGCCATACTACCAATGGGGACAATTGTCCATTGCCATACATTGAAGACCTACTTGAGAGAGTGGTAGGAAAAGAGGCCTATAGTTTTTTGGACGGGTTCTCAAGAGATACAATCAGTTGCAAGTGCACCTTGACAATAGGCACAAGACCACCTTCGTGATGTCTTTGCCTACATAATCATGCCTTTCGGGCTGACTAATGCACCTACTACTTTTCATAGGCTCATGTGCTCAATATTCAAGGACATGCTTAGGAAAGAGTTAGACATCTTCATTGACGACTTGTGTGCTCACTCCAACTAAATCGGGTAAAGAAGATAAGGTTCACGTCCAGGTCATGGGGGCAAGTAGAGCCTAGGGTTCTCTCTCTCTCTCTCTCTCTCTAATCAAGAAAATATATGATTTTGAAGGGGAGATAAAGACCCCAAGAGAATAGGATCCTCCATCTTTCTCCACGTGTGTATATATTATGAGGTACATGCTAAAATGGCTAGATAGAAAAGAGGAAACTTCACCATTTTTACAAAAAGAATATATTGAGAAGTAAGTGGTCAAAGAATCATATGGGAAAATAGGGTCATTCATGTCTCACATATAGTATCACGTGAGGTTATTGCAAATCAGCCTAGTGTTCCATGTGCGTGAAGCATGCAAGGAATGCTAATATAGCAACATGCTACTCTACTTTACCATGTATGCACATACTCTCAAAGTGCAAGTTTAAAGAGGGAGTGAGAGAGAGACCTTAATAACCTCTTAAATTGCAATTGGATGGAAATACAAACAATGCTAGAAACTCTCAAAGGGGGTAAAATGGCAATGTGGTTGGTGGGCACTCTCTCCCTCTCTCTGGAAGAGAAAACATACCATTTCTAATATTGGTTTCACCTCACTTGATAATAATATAAACTTCTATACAAAAAGAGAAAAATTGTGTTGTCGAGGCTAAATAGAGTCTACAATTCTCTCCCTCTCTCTAAAAGAGAAAATGTATGATTTTGAAGGGGGTTGAAGACCCCAAGAGAATAGGATCCTCCATCTTTCTCCATCTGTGTGTATATTGCCAAGAATTGCATGGTGGGGGGACTTGCTTGAGTTGTTGCACCAAACACACATCATATAGATGAGAGGAAGCTCACTAAAGAACAGAAGAAGAGAGATGGAGGCCAAAAACATTTTCTTTTTGGTTTTTTCTTCTTCTTCCACACACATTACGATGTACACAGAGTATAAATAAGATACAACATAAATAAAAGTGGCCTACTAAGTCAAACAGTGCTTAACTCACTATACTAATTGATCAACACTATAACTATGCCAGTTCTAGCTAGGTGCAATAAAATAAATATAATAAGGGAGAAATCAGATCATAATGACTATCAACGTGCTAAATGTAGACGGAGGACTCATCTAGCTAGCCGGTCCATCATCAATGTTTGCATGTGTTGAGGAGGCCATCTCAACACTCCCCCTCAAGCTCAACTATGTCTTTGCAACTTCAACTAAGCTTTGAAACTTTCGAAGCTTAGTTTTGCACCCAACGTCTTTGTGAAAATATTAGATATATGATCTTGTGCGTTGACATATACAAAGTCAATCTCTCATGCAAGTACCTTCTCTCTCACAAAGTGGCAATGTACCTCAATGTGTTTTATCCTAGCATGGAATACTCGATTCCTAGCTAGTTGTATGCTGCTCATGTTGTCATAGTGAATGACACAATGGGACCATCTCCTTGCACATCCATATCACCCAATAACTTCTATAGCTATACACCTCATATGCTGCCCTTTGTACTCGATAAAGTAACTATAGGTTGCTTTTTACTGCTTTTTGTAATTGCTACACTACCAAGGAAAAAAATAAATCTATTGATAGATCTTTTGTCAGATATACTATCAGTCCAATCTGCATCTATATATCCAAACACTTTGTATATCCTTACTTGCCTGATAAAAAGTCCATAATGCAAAGTGGATTTCACATCCAAGTGATGCTTTCTAGACATCTACATAAATTGACTAATAAGGCCAACAACATAGCTCAAGTCTGGCCTTGTGATAGTCATGTAAATCAAACTTCCTACTATCCTCTTGAACATAGTAGGGTCTCATCCCCAATATCAGCATTCAATTTTACATTTTGGTCCAATGGCACTGAAAGAGGCTTATATGCTATTATACCATACTTGGACAACATATGGAAGCCACACTACCTTCGGAACAACCATATACCATGATCACATCTGATCACCTCGATACCGAGAAAGTACCTCAGCTCACCCAAATCTTTCATCTCAAACTTCTTTTTCAAAAAGTCCTTAACTTCAGCAATCCCACTGTTACTATC
This sequence comes from Lygodium microphyllum, assembly GCF_053477565.2. Taxonomy (NCBI): domain Eukaryota; kingdom Viridiplantae; phylum Streptophyta; class Polypodiopsida; order Schizaeales; family Lygodiaceae; genus Lygodium; species Lygodium microphyllum. Next base: position 114,475,379 of record NC_141152.1, read on the forward strand.
ATCTATAATAATCAAGTCATCCACATAGATGATTATGATGACCAAGCCTGCATATCTCTTTCTCACATAAAAAAAACATAAAAGCCAATGTTAACAAGATACTCTCTAATCTTGCTAAACCATGCTCTAGGTGCTTACTTTAGCCCATAGAGTACCTTCTTTAACCTACACATATATGTGGGATACTCTAAATCCTCATAACTTGATGGTTGCTCCACATACACCTCTTCTTGTAGTTCACTGTGCAAAAAGGCATTCTTGATATCCATTTGCTACAAAATCTAACCTTTGTATATAGACAAATCACATATCTAATAGTTGTTATTCTAGCAAGTGGACTGAATGTCTCTTTATAATGTATGCCATATGTTTGAGCATAACCTTTTGCAACCACCATAGACTTATATTACTAATAGAAAAATCTATATTATGCTTGATTTTGTAAATCCATTATAGCCAATAGCTTTCTTACCCTTAGGGCATGGTACTAATCCCAAATCTTATTAGCTTCTAATGCATCCATCTCCTCATCCATTGCTGCATCCCAATGAGCATGACCAACAACATCCTCAATCACCTTTACCATATAAGCATAATGGCAAGCTGCATAATATTCAAAACCATATATTTTAATATGATATTTGACCTTGCTAGACCTTTGTGCCACTAGATCACTTAGTGGAGCCTTTACATTACTATGTGCTCTCTGTACACCTAGTGTCTTGATTGAAGGAATAGCAAGCTCATTATCCAAATTCTTTGAACCACTGCAATTTCCAACAAATCCCAAATAACTAGTATAACCATATGACACTTTCTTCTTCCATTTGTCTTTACCTGCAACACTTGTAGATACACCTAAAGATGTGGGGCTACTCCCTAGTCTCCTAGGCCAAGGGCTAACTATAGATGTAGTATTAGATGGTGTTTCTAGTCCACTAAGGCTCCATGATTCTTGATTTTCTTTCTACACATAACTATCATCATCATCATTATCATCCGATGCATCACCACTAGATGCATACCAATTGCTCATCTTATAAAAAAATAGCATCCTTGCTCACTCTGAACTCACTAGTGAGATAGGGTTATAACAATGATATCCTTTCTACTCTAAAGAGTATCCAATAAAAATATAATTTTCAACCTTTGGATTAAGCTTCTTTTGTAGCTCATCTAGCACATGACATGTGCAATACAACCAAATACTTTCAAGTCTGACATATCATGCTTCTTGCCTGTAAAGCATTCTTTGGGGATCATCCCATGAACTACAGCTATTGTGGGAGTTCTGTTCATAATATAGATAGCAGTATGAATAACTTCAGACCAAATTTTTTTTGACATATTCTTTTTAGGTATTAATGCCCTTGCAACTTCTATAATATGCATTAAAAAAAATGCAACTCTATTTTTCTATGGGGTATACATGCAAGTAAACTGTCTTTTTTGTCCCATGAGACCTCAAAAAGTCACTAAACTTATTAGAGAGGCACTCTCCCCTGCTATTTGATCTCAAGCACTTAAACTTTTAAGCTTGTTTCTCTTTCAATAGCAGCCTTTGAAAGTTTTGAAGTGCTCAAATACATCACTTCTTTTCTTCATGAAGTATACCCATAGCTTTCTTGAATAATCATCAATAAATGTGACAAAGTATTTGTTACCACCAAGAGATATGTTCTGTGTAGACTCCCAAACATCTGTATGCACAACATCAAGTATATTTCTCGGGGAGTCCACTTATAAGAAATCATCTATGTAACATGTATTTAAATGATATTAAAAACTACCCATTTTTTACATGTTATAAGACCTTAAAATGAAGCCTTTTACTTTATAAAATATATGGATTTTTAAAAAAATTATAATTAAAAAATAAATTTTGTAAATATAATCTTGTAAATTTTACTAATATAATACAATTTCTTTTGAACTCACATGGTATCTTATATATTCTATAAGATGGATCCCCTGGGGTATATTTCTACTCACATCTTTCTCATGTGAAAAAGTTTGTCTTGCCTACTTATAAAAAACTGACATGCTTCACACATTTTATGAAATTCTACAACTCTAAAGGTAGGTCATACTTTAAGCAATCCTTTGGACTACATTAATTTCAGCCTTTGCATATTTGTATGTCCAATATGTTTGTGCTATGTTTCAGTGTCTGCAACTACTCCTTTGCCTTTAGTATACATGGTAGTATTCATAGTGGGAATTCTAGCATCTAAGGTAAACATGCGGCCAACTTTACTTTATTTTGCGACCAACCTACACTTAAAGTCTTCTACAAAATAAGCTTTTGTATCAAATTGAACTTGTAACCCTTGCTCTATCATTTGGCCAATAGACACTAAATTCTTTGTGATTGATGGCACACGTAATACATCTGATAGACTGCTTGTCTGGCCATATTCATGCAAGGACAAGGGAACCTTTCTAATATGTGAAATTGGGTGGCATGAATCATCACTTGTATGTCCATAACCTAGATTTTATAAATCTTTTATCTCTTCAAACCATTCAGTATGACTAGTCATATGATTAGATGCACCTAAATTGACATACCATACATCATCATGTGTCCTCTTTCTTGTAACAACATTCATCATAGGTTGCATAATAAACAAATGCTCATTTTTGTCTTCATTCTGTCATGAAGATGATGCATAGTTTCTTTGTTGAAATTTACCATTGTGGATATAATCCTTCTTAGCTTAACAATGGGTTGTAATATGACCTATTTTGCAACAATAATAACAAACAATACTAGAATTACCAGAATCTATATTTTGCTATCCACCTTTTCCTCTAGAGCTCCCTCTACCTCTAAAGTTTCCATAGTTTTCTGAAACCTGTAGCTCACTAAATTACTGATTTAACCTATTTTGTTGGTTATTAGCACTGCGTCCCATATCACGGCCTCTAAAAGAGAATTTACCACGCCCTCTTTCTAAACTCAAGAAAAATTCTTAGACTTATTCACCACTTCTTTTAGATGATTCATCGTGTATATTGATATCTTCAATGATCATGAAAGACCAACTCATCAAAAGCTAGAAATGGCTTTGGTACATATAAAGAAGTGACACAAATGATATTCAATCCTTCTTAATATTAAGGCCACCCAAAGTAGATGAAATTACCAAATCATTATAATCAAGCATTGCATCAATTGCTGTCAAAGCATCTGCAATACTCCTCACCTTCAAAACATACTCATTGATATACATTTTCCCTTTCTTCAAAGTATTCAACTCTTGATTGAGTTGAATCTTTGGTGCCTTGGTATTTACTGAAAATATATTTTCAAAAATTATCCAAGTTACATGTGAAGTTTCTGCATTTTTTATATGCCCCAGTATAGTATTATCAATGTCTATAGATAGCCAATACATCAGCTTTTTGTCCTTTGCATTCCATTCTTTCCACACCTTTAATTCTTTTGTAGTTGTAGGGTCACTCAGCTCTAGCTCCTTTTCTTCACCAGAAATGAACTCGTAAAGATCTTTTCTAATAAGGAAGTTTTTCATACAGAACTTCCACAATGGATAGTTGTTCTTGTCTAACTTCTCAATGATGGGGTTTCCACTACTCTCTGCCATTATTACAAAAATGATATAAAACAGCAAGCAAGTCTTCTATAACCTTTCACAGCAAGTGCACAATAATACACCAAGTAGCTTTTTTCACTAACTACTCAACAATACATGTAATGTGCAACTTATTTGTAAATAAAACTTGTGTTTGCTGCCTAGTAAATACCTCAAAACTTACAGATTTGAAATCTATAACCTATGCATTCAATTTCAATCGATAGAGCAGAAACTACAGTATACCTTGAAATTGTTGTCTCTATAACCTTGTGGGTCTAAAACAAGGTCCAAAATGGTCTCAGATGGCCAAGAGAGCAGCACATAACTGCCTACTAAGTTAAACAATGCATAACAAACTATTCTAATCGACTAATACTATAACTATGCTATTGATAGGTAGGTGCAACAAACTAATTATAATAAGTGAGAAGTAGGTGGCCATGTGGGGATCATAATGACCACTGATGTGCTATGTGTAGATGTGAGGACCCATCTAGCCAGACAATCCATCATCAATGTCTGCATGTGTTGAGCTAGCCATCCCAACATATATGTTACATGATACATGTTAAAATGGCTAGATAAAAAAAGAGAAAACTTTCTCATTTTTACAAAGAGAATAGACTGAGAAGCAAGTGGTCAAAGAATCATAGAGAGAATAGGTTCATTCACATCTCACATATAGCAATGAGTTACTCTACTTTACCATGTATACACATTCTCAATGTGTTGATTTAAAAGAGGAAGAGACAGAAAGGACTTGGAGCTCCTAGAGGGCATAGGATGAGAGAGAGAGAGAGAGAGAGAGAGAGAGAGAGAGAGAGAGAGAGAGAGAGAGAGAGAGAGAGAGAGAGAGAGAGAGAGAGAGAGAGAGAGAGAGAGAGAGAGAGAGAGAGAGAGAGAGAGAGAGAGAACTCAAAACCCCAAGAGAACAAGGTCACGTGTATGATTGTCTATGTATGTGTGTGTGTATTGGATGTGTGTGTGCATGCATGAGGAGTAGGCTAAAATGGCTCTAGAGAAAAAGAAAAAGCAAGAGAAGGAGAATATTAAAGTATCACTAAAGTTTAAAAATCTCAATCTCAAGCTATCATCTTAAAAATAAACAATAGATATAATATAGAAACCTCACATTCTCATTCTAGGATTAGGGCAAGATATAAAATGAGAAAGAGAGGGGGGTTGTTGGATTTTTGCAAATAAGTGAAGTATTAGGCTTTCATTTATGGTGTAAGAGTACTAAATATACATACATTCCTATTCTTATGTGCAAAGAGACATCCATGAACACATGCCTCACATATGTACACATACACTCTACATGTAGCAAAGAAAACTTCATCACTTTATAAAAAGAGCATACAAAAAATTATGTGATGAAAGAATCAAAAAGGACATATTATTATTTTCAAAGTGTAGGTTTGAAAGAGAAAGAGAGAAAGAACTATACAATCTTAGAGAGAGAGAGAGAGAGAGAGAGAGAGAGAGAGAGAGAGAGAGAGAGAGAGAGAGAGAGAGAGAGAGAGAGAGAGAGAGAGAGAGAGAGAGAGAGAGAGAGAGAGAGAGAGAGAGAGAGAGAGAGAGAGAGAGAGAGAGAGAGAGACTCTAAACCCTAAGAGAATAAGGTCATGCCTATGAGAGAGAGAGAGAGAGAGAGTGTGTGTGTGTGTTCGTGCATGGGTAGGTTGAAATGGCTTTAGAGAGAGAATACTAAACTATCACCGAAGTTAAATAATTACTATCTTAAAGTATTAGATGTACTAAACTCTCTCCACATTGAACTAAACCATAGATATATCTTAGGAACATTATATTTTCATTTTAGGATTATGGTTAGAGAAAACTTATCCTCTCTCTTGTTGTGTGTGTGTGTGTGTGTGAGGGGTAGGCTAAAATGTCTATATAGAAAAAGAGAAAGAGAGAGGGGCTCTTGGATTGTTGCAAATAAGCGAGGGCTTAGGGTTTCTCACACATGTAAGAGTACTGAATATACATGCATTTTTATTCTTGCGTGCAAAGAGATATCCATGAACACATGCACCCTCACCCACTTTCTTATTTTCTCACACGTAATATTTAAGCTCAAAATTGCTTATCTTGATCGATTCAAAACAAAATTATTTAAAAATAAAATTCTATAGTAGGCAACATTAGTTAGCAAGGTCTAATTCTTAACAAAGTAGATGTGGATTGCTAGGCATAATCAAGGTTAACATTGTGTCACTTTAAATATCCTTATCTCCTTTGAATGCACAAATTATAGACATACAAATTATAGCAAGCATGTGCCTTTCTCTCTCTCTCTCTCTCTCTCAACATGTTCATATAAACATTTCCATCTAGATGTGCACACACACACACAGAGAGAGAGAGAGAGAGAGAGAGAGAGAGAGAGAGAGAGAGAGAGAGAGAGAGTCCTCTCTCTCTCTCCCCCCCTATGCATACATACCATTTCTATCTACATGCATCCTTATCTACACATGTATTCTTATCTACATAGTGCAAGAGTACTAAATATACAGTCATTCTTATTCTTGTATGTAGAGAGACATCCTTGAATACATGCACTCACAACCACTCTCATAACACACAATGGCCAAGTTTAAATGCATCCTTATCTACACAAGTATTCTTATCTACATAGTGCAAGAGTACTAAATACACATGCATTCTCAATCTTGTGTGCATTACATATGCAGTCTTATTCTTGTGTACAAAGAGACATCCATGAATACACGCACTCACACCCACTCTCTTAACACACAATGGCCAAGTTTGAGTGCATCCTTACCTACACCAATATTCTTATCTACATAGTGTAAGAGTACTTAACACACATGCATTCTTATTTTTGTGTGCAAAAGACATCCACACACACACACACACACACACACACACACACACACACACACACACACACACACACACACACACACACACACACACACACACACACACACACACACACACACACACACACACACACACACACACACACACACACACACACACACACACACACACACACACACACACACACACACATTTACATCTACTCACTTAACACACAATGACTAAGTTTAAATTTTCTTATCTTGATCAATTCATGTGAGAGTCTTTCAAATGTGCTTATCTTATTTTCTCACACACAAATGTGAGAGAGATAGAGAGAGATGGCTCTAAACCCCGAGAGGATATGGCCCTCTCTCTCTCTCTCTCTCTCTCTCATCATGCTTGTATAAACCATTTCTATCTAGATGCGTGAAAAAGAGAGAGAGGAAAATAGATTGAGATTAAGAGAGAGGTACCTGTAAACCCTAAGAGGACAGAGTCCTGTGTGTGTGTGTGTGTGTGTGTGTGTGTGTGTGTGTGTGTGTGTGTGTGTGTGTGTGTGTGTGTGTGTGTGTGTGTGTGTGTGTGTGTGTGCGTGCGTGCGTGCGTGCGCACCATATCTACCTACATGCATCCCTACCCTATCTACCCTCTTAATCATTATTAAAAAGCTAATAAAATATTCATCTACATGCATGAACCTGACATGCACTATAATAGAAACTTGTCCTAACAATGCACTTAATTAAACACCACATTAATAACATGATAATAGAAACTTGTCCTAATAATTCACAAACTCCACACTATGTTAACAATGTGTTAATACCATTGTAAAACTTCAAACTATATTTTATCCCTAAACACATGTTCATCCCAAAATTATACACAATAAATCAAATGTTTATCTGTCTCAAAGTATTTTGAATAGTTGTTCTAACTTGACCGAGTGACAAAGTCCACCCCCACAACAAACCGGGCCTAGATGTGACAATCAACAATGCCAATGGCTGCTATCACAAAATCATTGTCATAATTAGATTTTGAAAAATTGTATAGCCACAATATATTAATTTGATACAAAAACAAATATATAATACTTGTAACTACTCAAATATCGATAGAGAGAGAAAGCATATGGGTAAACCCACCACCACGTCCCATGCGACATGACATCCAACATACCCCGTGAGCCATGCCACAAGTGCACGGGGGTTTCCTGCACCCTACCTGATACCACTGCCCCCAGCTTTGGCTTCAACGTGAGTCATTGCCCGCCCGCTTATTTGAGAGAGAGAGAGAGAGAGAGAGAGAGAGAGAGAGAGAGAGAGGACCGATGTGCCTGCCTTGCCCTAGTGCAGCCCGCCCTACTCAGTTGCTGCAGCCAGAAAGACGTCCCGCCAACTTAGCCTGTTGCTGGCCTCGACACTCAACAACTACAGCCGAGAGCCATAAGTTGATGGGATGCACCGAGTGCCGACGGGAGAGAAAGAGCAATGCTGCTCATGGGTCAAGCTGCTATTGCAATGCTGCTGACGTTAGCTGTCCATGGGCAAGAGAGAGGTGGGTCATGGGCCCGTGACGGAGCCGTGCGAACTGTCCATGGACAATCGTATATTAGCAAGGCTGTATGTTATCCACGTTGATGAGGCGCTGCTCATGGGCAAGAGAGAGGTGGGTCAATTGTCCATGGGCCTGTGATGAGAATCCGAGAGACAACAGATGTGAACTACTCATGGGTAAGAGAGAGGTGGATCAACGTTGCTTGGTTTCGCGATGCTAGAGCTGCACAGCTCGGCGATGCCAAAGAGAGAGAGAGAGTGAGTGAGAGACAGAGCGCGGAACTGCCCAGCAAGGAGCTGCCACGCTGTCGCGAGCACACCCGCCAGCCTAGGAGCCCACCAACTAGACGACACCGTTAGAAGAGGTCGAGAGGTCGAGAGAGAGAGAGAGAAGGAGAAGGGAAGTGAGAATGATTGTGGTGATGGCGTTGACTCTAACGACCTTTCTTTTTGCGTTGGTTGCAGTGGCTCCGACAACCTGGTCTCTTGCCTCGGGAGGTTCGGAGCCCCCGAGGCAAGAGGCCAAATAATGAAGTATAGAATAGATAGATGAAGGTTCATAATTAGGTTATATGCTTCACTTCTTTATCCAAAGTCGCATAGGAGCTTGACAAATAACTATCATACATGTCTCTCCACTTGCATTTGGACGGTGGAATGTATTTTCTAGAAAGGGCAACACACCCTTGTATGCGACTAACCAAGAGAAAGCTAAGGACCTTAGGCTCAATGACGACTAAAGCCTTTTGATACAAAACCTCTACGTGTAAATACTAAAAGCCACATCTTCAACCAACAAAGGAGGCACATCTAATGAGTATTTAATGGATTATATTAAAAAAATAGAAATGCATGATAAAAATTTGTTATACTCTTAAACAAATCTATATAAATAAGTTATATGATGGATTCTATACATTGTTCGTTCTACAACACACACACACACACACACACACACACACACACACACACACACACACACATGCACATACATACATACATATGTACGCACGTACGTATGTATGTATGATTATATAAATTATTTGGCCTATTGAATAGTCTATCATACAATGCATAATTTAAAACATATTTCATATATGTTAAAAATATTATATAGTTGTTTTGTAGGTTGTAACTTATTATACAAGGAATATATGATATTGAAGAAAGAGAGTGTGTGTGTTTTAATATCCTTTGGCAAGTGAGTCGCGAGAGTAGATAATTTTACTTTTTACTCCTTCACATCAACAAGTTTAGTAGGGCCCCATGCCACATTGTAATGCACTTTTGCAAAATCAAAAAAGTCCCTTGGACAACATAGAATGGTTGGGGTTTTAAAACCTTGTTTTGTATAGTTGCATAATGCTTTGTGCTTAGGTAAAGGAATAAAACTCAAACTCTTCATGGGGTAGGGATTATCTTGTGTATCAAGAATGGTTGAGTTTATTTCAAATGCAGAAGATGAAGTTGGATGCCAAGAGGCAAGCAACCATCAAGGGAAGTAATGTATTCTAATACCCTAAACTTATTGCACATCACTAGGGTTTAGGACACGAGCATTAGCACTTGCACATGTTGACTTGACACACACTAGGGCCTTGACTTATCAATAAACTCCATGCCATGGGGTTTAATGCATTGATGCACCATTTATTTTACTACACAAAATGAGGCCCATTGGAGTTATATCTAATAACCCTAGTTACACGAGCATGTTGAATATGCACCTTCAAATGCATACACCTCTTAGCATATCACTTTGGGGAATGATGACATAATAGGAATCATGGGAAGAGAGGTGAGATGAATGGGTGAGTTATGAGGGTCAAGAAGGACTACATCAAATGAGAGACTAGGTGTTTATATAGCTCATCATACACAGCCAAGCAAGAGAAAGTTGTAAGTGTGGGCATTGAGAGGAGTACCATCATTAGCTGATGAAAATAATCAAGGAACCTCCGTATGCATAATGCATAAGGCACTAAGAGTGCTAGTGAATCATCATTACTTGCATTTAAGAGTGCTAATGAATCATCATTACTTGAAAAGAGTGCTAAAGTAATTCAAATAATCAAGGAACCTTCGTATGCATAGTGCATTAGGCACTAAGCACAATGTAGCCACAACAAAGAGTGCTAATGAATCATCATTACTTGCAAAGAGTGCTAATGAATCATCATTACTTGAAAAGAGTGCTAGCGAAATTCAAATAATCAAGGAACTTCCGTATGCATAGTGCATTAGGCATTAAGCACAATGTAGCCACAACAAATTTTCAATGCATATATATCCTTTTGTAGCATGGAATGCTTGCTTTGCATTTCATGATTTTCTTTTGGATTTTCCACCTCATCATTGTATGCATGAACACAATACATTGGTTGCAAGCATATTTTATCAGTGCACACGAGGGTCGTGCCAAGAGCCCTTGGCAATGGGCATCAATGCAAGGTTCAGGCTTCATTTTTGTTATCATCACATGGAGAGATGCTAGTGGGGAATAGGATGAGAGTAGTTCATTATTATTCGAGAGGCAAGAAAGAGAAGTGTATTTAGGTTTATATGTGCATGTGTGTCTTTGATATATGGCCTATTATGTGTGTATTATATATGTATATATATATGTAAGAATGTGCTCTTATGTGTGTCTGGAGGCCTAGTATGTATATATATATATATATATATGCATATATACATATATTTGCATGAGTTTAAATTCATCATCATGTATATGTGCATTCTTGTGCCTCACAATACATGCATATATGCTTGTGTGAAAATGTGTGCAGGTATGTGCCTATAGGTGTTTTTGAGCATGAAACGTGTGCATGTGTTCATGTGCTAGGCTATGTGGTACATGTCTACATGTGTGTTAGAGTGCACATATGGGTTTATTATGTGTGTTAGTGTCCTGAATTGTTTGTGGGCTTGTGCATGTCTATTTGTGCCTATAGATGCCTATGGGCCAATAAGTGCTTGTGTGCTTGGCCTTATGGGTGAACAGGGGCATGAAAGAAACTTACCCAAAGGCCTAAAAAAGTAACATATTTTCTCCATGTGAAGGACAAGGGAAGAGAAAGGTGGCCAAGGAAGGGAGATGCTTTGGGAGAGTGATGGCAACTACACAAGCGGGGGATCTCTGGATCTTGGGGGGATGGTAGTTTGCTTCAACTAAAAGGAGTAGTAGAAGAGAGCGTCTACAAGCCATTGGTCAGAGAAAATTATGAAGGTCCTTGCATAATCTACATGGGAGCATGTACTGGAAAGCATGCTACATATTCTTGCCGTGGAAGTATTTTGAAAGGGGGATTAGATGATTAGGGAATGCCCTACTAAGAACATCTAAAAGAAGTGTGTACGCTTCTACAAGAAGAGGTTGAGGATTGGTGCAACTTTGATTTTAACCTCAATAGGAGCTTCATTAAGTGGCCTTATGTTCTGACTTGTTCAAGGGAGGAGAAGAGAATAATTGGGGGTTGGTTGGGGATTCCAGAGTGGTTGTAGCCTGGTATGATCAAGGGGCTGATACAGTAAAACCAAGAGAAGACCAGGAGGAGAAGCGAGCTGCTACTACTGATATGAGGTGGTGGAAGTGGAGGGCTTGAAAAGAGAGGATCCAATTGCTACAAATGAGGAGCGATATTGGCACCATTTTCATGACCTTGATCTATACAAGATTGAAAAAGAATTCTTGAAGGCATGAATTTAAAACTTGAACTGCATGTAGGTTTCTTATTGCAATGTATATTATAGAATATGACCCTACCTAATTTGAAACTATAAATATTTTTTAAAATCATACTTTTCATAGAGCTTGTATATGTTGAAAAGAGGATTAATTGCTCAGAACATAAGTAGCTTTAGCTTACTTATTGACAATAAGAACAAGTGGCCTTAAGTTTTTACCAAGAAGCACTTGTCATATGAAATGGATGTACAAAAAGACTTTTGATGTGTGTAAGATGTTTTGGTATTAGACTTGTTCAAAGGTAGTTCCACTTGTTAAATCTTGAATAGACATAAAGGGTATGCTTCCTTATCTTGAGTCTCTAAAAATAGAGTGAGTGTATTACAAATTTGTGTGGGTAAATGTTTACAATAAGAGATAATATCTAACACAAATAAGAACACTTTTGTACAGAAAAGGAGAGACAAACCAAAACACAACCAAAAAACAAACTAATCAAACCAACCAACTTTGAGACCACCAAAACAAATGGGAAAATTCCTTTTGGGACATTGGAAGTGAAGCCTTATACCATGAGTATTTCAAAGGAAGAAGCATGAGATGGGATCATAAGTTACATTTTCTTTATAAGAAAAATGAGTGGTGGTGGATCAAGAATGTTTTTGTTGGCATTGTGGGAGAGTATTGGATGAACTTAGGGTCTTTCTCAGCAATGGCTGCTTTTGGATACTTGACCATATTGATGATTATATTGACTTCTATGCCAAATCATATGGGCTGAGAATCAATGAACCTCCTTATCACTAGGGATAATAGACTCTCAACTAAGCACTATGGAAGCGAAGGTGGCACACTAGGGATTCAAGAGAAGATCTTAAATATGAGAAGAACAAAGATTGCTTTAATTTCAAATGATACAAAGATGGCTATATCCACCCGTGCACTTCCATTGTGAAGCTTAGATGGCGATCCTAGACAGATGATATGCGAAGAGCTTAAGGGTAGCTATAGAAGAAATCTAGCTAGGTGAAAGATAGATTGACAATGGATTTAGAGGGGTCTTCCTTTTATAGCCCAAAAAGGTAGTCTGCTCAGCATATTCGATTATATTGTGAATCTTTCCTAGTCGACTAGGGAACATTTGAGGGAATATTTCCTTTACTAGGCCAAGGGTGCTGCCCCCCTCGACCCCTATCAGGGGATCGTTGGCCCCCCTGAGACCCCTCTAGCTAAGGGACACTTCCACGACACACAAATCCCCAAAATAGAGGCCCTTGATAACTCCCACACCTCGCAACTCGATGCATTGTGCCTCAAGTTGCTACCAACATAACTACTCTATCTAACCCAAAGACTAGTTCCATTAAGGTTACCTTTTTGCCATCTAGTCACATAGACCTAATTTGACATACAAGTCAGGACCCACATAATATCATTGCTCACACATGGCTTCTCCTCATAATAGGGGCCTTATAACTTAGAGCACCCATGGATAATTGGTGGCACCTTACGAGGGTGGGGTATTGAGCATATCTGACACTCCCCCTCATTGTCTACCCGTAGGAGAACTACATTCTCACCCCAATGCCAAGTCTCTGAAGATGAATTTGAGGGAGATCATTTGTAAGAGCTTTGGTGAAGATATCTGCTCCATTATTCTCCGTTGGACAATAGACCACAGCTCTTGTTAAAACTTCAAGCTCAGCTCTACTATCTTTAGGTTGTGTGCACCCGACACTTAGCTTGTCCAGCTATACCACATGCAGACATTAAATAAGTTGATGACTTTAGACTTAGTTTGTACCTGGTGTGAATGGTCTTACAGACCTTAAAGTGTTGTATTCACTTTAGTTACATGGGTTATGGAATATGAAGAAAAGGAGTGTGAGCATACGGCTCCTCTCTGTTGCTCCAACTCTTATCTTTGTCTTTGTCTGTCTCTCAACATGGTATCAGAGCCATGAATGGGCTTTGTGGTGGATAGCATTTGTGAAGTAGACTTGGAACTTGAAGATTCAAAGTTCTCGACAAGAGGGGCTGACTGCCATTGCTCATGTTGAAGGTATGCATTGCATCATTTGGTTTGCCATTGCTCAAGCAGTGTTTGTAGCTTGTTTGGGAGCTTGCTAAGGCTTCCTTGAGCACTTGTAAGGGTGCACTTGTCATCATTAACTACATGAGTAGGAGCAGCAACCTTTGGATCTATTAGCGTGATTGTGCCTATTGTTCAAACTGCCTCTATTGAATGCAATCCATTACATAAGGTGATTATGGTGTGGTCTAGTGCTTGTGTGCATATATTAGATGGTACTTTGAAGGCTTGACATGCGAATGCTTGGTTGGGGAAAGAGATATAAACTTAAATACAAGTATATAGATCTAGGAAAAGACTTGAACTACTATACACATACAACATATAGCATGTTGACATGAGCTTGGAGCTCTTTAACATACCCAGAAGCATCATTGGAGCATAGATATATGCAAGGAGGACATATGGATTTGATTTTGTGTTGAAGCTAGAATTTTTTCTAAAATACTTAGATCTGGAAAATTTTCATAGGCGAAAAAATGTCATTTACTGTGGACAACAAGCATTGTTTACACTTGAAGCACTACATGACATTGATTGGTCCCTATCAAATGTATGGCTTGGGATATGTCTGGGAATTTTTGGAGCATTAGGTCAAGCATTGAATGCTATTGAAAATTGAAGTCTAGAGCTCAAAACAAATGCATTTAAAGTGTCTTGGCTGGTTACAAGTAGGGAATGCAGTCCATGACATTGCTTCTATTATAGAATCCGAGATACATGCTCGACTTTCTTATATACTTAAAATATATATGGCAAATATTATGTTGGCACAGAGGGAGAATAAATGAGAGAAAAGAAAGATGTAGAGAGAGAGGTAGAGAAATTGGCAACACACTAGGGACTGGAAGATGGACTTGTCCCCCCCTTGTGGAGTTATATTATTGACAAGGAGCAAGCTCTTTCATTACACATAAGCCAGTTCTTACTTGTAGATCTTGGAAACAAGATCACGGTTCCTTGCACGTATATAACCGGCTAACACTTGCTGGCACTTGATTTCAACAGAGCTTCTGCAGGACTTGCACCTTCTCTTCTCCTCTTGGATACATGCAAAGTGATGCTTCCTTCACCCCTCCCTTACACCCAAGGAGAGCCTTCTCTTTTATAGGATTTCAAGAGCTTCTCTTCTTGGAGAGAGAGTTGAGTTGACCTTCATGCAAGATGTGGTTGTTCCACTCTGCAACACTAATTTTGAGATATCTCTTTGTGCATTGTTTGGATGAAAAAACGTCCAACACGAAAGTTGTAGATCTCGCTATTTTTTTCGATAACCCTCGCGACCTGGTTTTAGAGATCATTTTTCTATTGCGAGATATTTTTAAAATGGATTTTCCAAAAAAATAGCTTTTTAAACTGTACTCTTAACTTGTGGTCCATGCAACCATATTGAGTCATAGATAAGGAGAGTTCATTAGATTGCCTTGGGCCTCAACCTTAAGATTGAATTCCACACAAAAGCTTGTGTCATTTTAGACCCTAAAAAGAGAAAATCACTTCTCTCCTCACTTCCAGAGGATCACATCTCTCGTCTTTCTTAGTGAGAGAATTCCCTCTCTGGTCTTTCTTAATGAAAGAAAAGACCTTAAACCCTGACTTGTAGGGGAGAGGATGACCCCAAATGAATGCAATGCTCATTACACACAAGTAAAATATTCCCAGGTGTCCCTAGATGCACACATAAATAGAGATACAAAATGCTAATGCACTTCCTCTTCTTAGAACTCAATCCATCTTCATTTATATGTAACTCCTTAGTTCTTGTGTACACTCTTACACTTGGCAAACACTTCTTTCCCCCTTCATAATTTGTACTGCCTGTACCAGATATCGCCATCATAGTGCTCTGATCACCCCACTAAGTGATGCACTAGGAATACTGGTCTCTAAATGGTCTCATGGCCATTCTAGATCATCATCAACACTTAAAGAAAAGTGAGTCATTAATTTATTGACATAAATTTATTAAATAGAGAATGCGTAATAAGCAATCAATTTAGTGACAACTTCTTGAAGACAGAGTCTCTATGGTTGTATGTATGGTCATGTATTGACCCCAACACATTGAAGCAAATGTATGAAGTGATTTGAAGACATTTTGGAGCTGGATAAACCTTGTTTTGCTGAGTATTTGTTGACTAAAATCTGTGAATAGGAGTTTTGACACTTGTACTTGTTGGTTATACATTGATTTATGTCCATACGGTCATATTTGGATTGCTACAGGTACTAGCAGATGCCTATGAAGTTATGGAGCATGTATGACATGTATACATCTCTGTTTTAGCTGTGAATCAGTTGTTGGTCCACTGATAGTTTATAGATTTTGGAATAAATGTATGTACTTTGACAGTAAGGTTGCATGAGACAGAGTTAAAGCAACTATATGGTCTATGTATTGACTGATGTACCTACTAGTTATGCCACATGTTTGTGGATGGAATTGAGATGTTAAGGGACTAAAATACTCTGGTTTTAATAGTGAATTTGTTGCAAAAAACTGTCATAAATAGTCAAAGACTGTAGTTAGTCAGTTAGACTTCTTGGCTTGCGGGAAGTCAGAGACAGTGACTAGATATTGTCTAGTACAATATGGCTAATACAGATAGGATAGACAACATAACCTAGATAGTGGGGGAAAAGCTTGATAGCAATAATTATGTCATATGGAATTTTCGCATTGAGAATTTTTTGATAGGAAGAGGATATTGGGACTTGGTGACAAGTGTTCAATTACTAAAAATCTATCGTCTATGTGGGTCAGATGACTAAGTAGAATTTGTAGGTCTGATTTAACAAGCGTGGATTCTTCATTGAGGAGTTTGGTAATGGTTGTAAAGTGATTGCTCGTGGTCATAGGAATGGCAGGATGTTTACTCTTGATGCCACTTTGCCACAATTAAAATCAGTAATGTTTTCCCATGGCTTTGGGATAGTTAGAGAGTTGGAAATATGGCATAAGAGAGTGGGACATGTTAATCTTTAGCGGTTCCAAATGATGTAGAAGAAACAACTTGTGACAGGTTTACCCAAGTTTCAGTATACAGATATTGGTCATGTTTGCGATGCTTGCTAGCTTGGTAAATAGTCCAGGTTGCCATTTGTCAGGCATGTAAGAAATAATATGTGACCGTTGCAGTTAGTTCATTTTGATGTGTGGGGGGACTAGCCAATAGTGCATCCATGGGAGGCTCTAGGTACTATGTGACATTCATTGATGATTACAATCTCTATACTTGGTTTTATATCTTGAAAACAAAGGATGAGGTGTTTGCTATTTTTCAATAGTTTAAAAAGTAGGTTGAAAAGGAATTTGATTGTTACATCTCTTGCTTGAGATATGATAGTAGTGGGGAGTATGTGTCAAATGAGTTTGATAGTTTTTTGACTGAAAATGGCATACATAGGCAGCTTACCTGAAGCTACACTCCTCAGCAGAATGGGGTAGTTGAACTAAAGAATAGGGTATTGATGGAAGCTGCTCGGGCAATGATGAATGAAAAGAGTATGCTGCTCTATTATTAGGCTGAGGCTGTTATGACAGCCATGTATATCTTGAACAGGACTCCCACTGCAGGTATTCATGAGATGACACGATTTGAGAAACTGCATGGCTACAATCCTAATGTCAATCACATGAAAGTATTTGGCTGTCTTGCTTATGTGTATATCCTTGATGAGAAGAGGAAGAAGTTGGATCCAAAAGCACATAACTGTTTATTTATTAGATATTAGCAGGAGAAGAAGGCATATAAATGTTATGATCCCTCTACTCGGGAGACATTAGTTAGCAGAGATGTTATCTTTGATGAGATGGTCTCTTGGTATGCATCACCGACTGTAGTGCCATTGGATATGCCTTCTATACATGTATCTACAGTTGATTCTTAGTAGAGTATTGCATTGACATGCTCTAGTGGTATGACGATATCTCCATGGACAGGGAGATTGCAGAGTTCTGGCGCACCGTCCACTGACACCACTATGTAAGTGAGGGGGAGATATGATGTGATGGACATCAAAGGTAAAGAAAAATTCCTTGAGGATGCAACTGGTATGATGAGACCTGGCATGATGACTTCAGAGGCTATGACTCAGCTGATAGTCTAGATAGTGAGCTTGGTATTCCCATTGTGTATATGCATGATACTAGGCAGAACAGGTACATTTTGCCTCATGAGATAGGGGAATCAAGTAGTGCACCACACAACTTAGATGATTGCAAAGAGACAGGTACCCTATGGATAGGCTGACTTATAGTGTTTTTTCAGTGAAGCATTTTGCTTATATGATAAAGGTGATAGAGGTCAAAGAGACCGCTACATTTGCTGAAGCAATGATGGATAACAATTGGTGCACAACTAGCCTTTAGCAGTAGCCAATGCGATCATTGTTCTTATGGTTGCCATCTTGGCAACAGGGCTAAATGTTTCCTCATAGTCTAACCCATATTGCTGGGCATATCCCTTTGCAACCAGCCTGGATTTGTACCTATCTACACTACCATCCAACTTATATTTAATCTTGTAGATCAATTTGCAACCAATGGTACTCATAGAAGAAAAAAAATTGGGTTTGAATACATCTAGCACTAGCAAGAATGTAAGTTGAGATAGTGTAGATGGATGTGAAGAATGTGTTTCTCAATGATGGTGATTTAGCAGAGGATGTTTTCTATGGATTAGCATGAAGGGTATATACACCTTGATTTTCAACATTATGTATGCAAACTGAAAAAAGTGTTGTATGGGCTGAAGCAAGCTCTGAGAGCCTGGCATGCAAGGATAAGTAATTACTTGCAGAGTTTGGGATTTACTATTGGTAGGGCTGATCGCAGTCTATTTATGAAAAAGATAGACAAAGGCTTGGTAGTGCTGGTCATCTATGTTGATGACTTGATAATCACATGTGATGATGACTCGAGGATACAGCATGTTATGCATATGCTGAAATCTGAATCTGATATGAAAGACTTAGGTGAACTGAAGTATTTCTTGGGTATTGAGGTGATCAAAGCTGAAAATGGTTTATGACTGATGCAGAAACACTATGCCATGGAAATGTTGAGGAAATATGGCATGGCTAAATGTAAATCACCAGATACACCTCTTGATTAGAATGTCAAGTTGGACATTAGCAGTGGAGCTGAAATTGATGATGTGACTGTGTACAAGTAGATGGTTGGTTGTCTGATCTACTTGACTATCACTAGGCCGCAAACTTGAGTTATGCTATTGGGCTCATAAGTCAGTTTATGCAGACGCTCAGAAAGCCACATTTGGATGCTGTTAGGCGGATTATGAGATATATTAAGTCTACTGTAGATTATGGGCTGTTCTATGTGAAAGATAAGCCCTTGACATTGGTTGGATACACAAATGCAGATTGGGCAGGATGCTCATATGATCATAGATCTACAAGTGGTTATGCCTTTGGATTTGGAAGTGGAATGATCAACTGGAGCAGCAAGAAGCAACCTATGGTTGCATTGTCTAGTATTGAGCCAAAGTATAGCGGTGCTACATCGGCATCATGTGAGATTCCATGGCTGCTCAAGCTTATGACTGATTTGGACATACAGGTGGATGCTCTAGTGACCTTGTTATGCGACAATCTCAGTAGTGTACTCCTGGCAATGAATCTAGTATACCATGCCAGGACTAAACACATTGAGGTACACTACCACTTTATCAGAGAGATGGTTCTTGCACGGAGAGTAGATCTCATGCATGTGAAGAATGATGAACATGTTGCGGATATCTTTACCAAGTCTTTGGGTAAAGATAAGTTCAGTGTTTTTAGACAGCTGCTTGGTGTACAGATGCTATCTTGAGCTTGAGGGGGAGTGTTAAGACTTCAAGATCAGCTCTACTATCTTTAGGTTGTGTGTTTTGGTTGTCCAGCTATACCACATGCAAACATTAAATAAGTCAGTGACTTAGACTTAGTTTGTACCTAGTGTGAATGGTCTTACAAACCTTAGAGTGTTATATTCACTTTAGTTATATGGGTTATGGAATATGAAGAAAAGGAGTGTGAGCATACGGCTCCTCTTTGTTGCTCCAACTTTTCTCTTTGTTGTCTCTTTCTGTCTCTCAACAGCTCTACTATCCCATCCTCAATCAAGTCATGCACATAGTGATATTGGATGTCGATGTGTTTGCTGCATGTATGAAAAACTAGATTTTTGGTAATGGTGATGCAACTCTGATTGTCACATCTTAGCATTGTTGGATCTTCATCATGTACTCCCAGATGCCATAGGGTCCTCCTTAAACATATTGCCTCATATGCAACAAAGGAAGCTGCCTTGTACTCTGCTTTGGTAAAAGTCAATGCCACAGTTGGTTGCTTCTTATTAATCCAAGAGAAGATTCCTAAACCTAAAGAGAAACAATATCCAAAAAATGATTTCCTATAATCGTTGTCACTTGTCCAATCTAAGTTAAGTTCCCTATAAGAGCACTTCTGGAACTGTATGCGATACCATAGTCAAGAGTTCCCTTTAAGTATATGAGCACCTGTATCCTAGCTTTCCAATGACTTTCTCGAGGTTTGTTTCAGAATCTAATCAAAACCCCAACAACAAAATTGATATCTGACGTGGCGTCACACAAGTAGATGAGGCTGCCAACCAACCTCTTGTACCTTCTAATGTTTGCTACTAGTGCTAATGTATTCTCAATGGACAACTTCACATTGACCTCCATAGGTGTAGTTATCTCCTTACACTCGGTCATGTCAAATGCTTTTAAGATCTCCCATGCATACTTCTTTTGAGAGATGAAGATTTACTTCAATTCCCAAACAATAGTGCAACAAGCCCAAGTTTGTCATTTCAAAATCAGAGCTCAAAGCCTTTCGAGTTTGATGGATCATATCTTTATAGTCATCTGTAATAAGAAGGTCATCCACATATAGGACAATCACTATCCCTATAAACATAAAAATTGGCATTTGAGGTATATCTTTTGAAATTCAAGCCTTTAAAAAAATCATCTATCCACTGATACCATGCTCTCGGGGCTTGTTTCAGCCATATAATACCTTCTATCGGCTTAAAACTTTGTTCTCAGAATGGGGAGCCTCAAACCCTAGTGGTTGAGCCACCTACACCTCCTCCTTGAGGTCATCATTAAAGAACGCTAATTTAGCATCCATTTGGTAAATGGGCCACTTCTTCCAAGTAGCCACTGCAACTACTATGCGAATATAGTAGTCATTCTAGTAGTTGGAGCAAATGATTCTTGAAAATAAATTCCTTCAACTTGTGAAAATCTGTGTGTAACTAATCTAGTTTTGTACTTTTCTAAGCTACCATCAACCTTGTACTTTACCTTCTAGACCCACTTGGTGCCAATAATCTTCATCTTTTTTGGCTGATCCACTAGCTCCCAAGTGTCATTCTTCATTACGTTGTCATACTCAACTTGCATAGCTACTCTCCATACTAGATCAGCAAGTGCTTTTTCCAAGTTTGTTGGCTCCTTTACTTCTCTCATAATCTTAGCCATCAAGGCCATATTGACTATGTGAGCAAAACCTTTCTTTGCCCCTCTATTCTCAATGACCTTCTTGGTCCATCTACCTTTTCCTTAGTTGTGGTAGGCATAGGGTTGCTGCGATCACATAGAGCTACTTCATCCATCGTGGCAATGGCTTTTTCGGTGGTGTGATTGTAGGTTGGTGAACTTTTTTCTCATCATTTGAAGATGATGCTTCCTCCTCCTTAAGAGTAGGGATAAATCTTGGGACAGGTTAATAGTGGACTACTTCTTCGCTTGTTGATAAAGTGGAAGAACTTCTATTCTCCTCCTCCACCGTATGTGCCTACTCCTTCATTGAAGGTTGGTGGACGAATCCTCAGTGTTTGAATTGCTAGTATAGCAAAACCACCTGATGCACTGGCATTGCTATTTGATGTAGTAGACGACATTTCTCCTCTTCATTGTTGAAGCCCTTGTCTCTTGCATACTCTATACTCCTCAGAGCCCCCTTGACTCTAATACCATGTAGAAATTACATAGCATAGTGGACAAAATCTTAGCAAGGAGTAAAGAATACATAGCAAATATGAGAAAAATAGAGGCTGCTTTAATTTCAAACGAACTAATATAAAGATGATTATGTCCACCCATGTGCTTCCACTGTGAAGCTTAGATGGCGATCTAGATAGATGATAGGCGAAGAGCTTAAGGGTAGCTAGAAGAAATTTGATTGGGTGAAAGATAGATTGATGATGGCTTTAGAGGGGGCCTTTCTTTTATTGCCTCGGAAGGTAGTCTGGTCGACATGTCCAACCATATTATGAACCTTCCTTAGTCAGCTAGGGAATATTTAAGCTAATATTCCCTTTACCATTGGGCCGGTGGGCTGCCTGTGAACCTCTATCAGGGGGGTCATTGGCCCCCTTAAGACCCCCCAACTAGGATCACTTCCATGGCCCTTGGACTCCAAATTAGGGGCCCTTAATAACTCTAGGATCATGCAACTTGATGCATTGTGCCTCGAGTTACTACTAGTATAACCACTCTATCATCTAAACTAAAGCCACTAAGGTCATCTTTTTATCATGTGGTCACATAGATCTCATTTGAAATAGAAGTCAAGACCCACACAATGTCCGTTCTCACACATGGCTTCTCCTCATAATTGGAGCCTTACAACTTAGATCACCATGGATAATTGGTAGCACATTATGAGGGTGGGGCATTGAGCATATCTAACATAAAGTGTATAGTGGGCTTGATTTTTTCATTTGATTTTATTTTGGAAACTTTGGGATTTAGAGGATTAATTGCCTAGGACCAAAATATTTTTGAAATTTTTTAAAGATTCAATTGTACTTGGATGTATATAGTGTATTTATGAGAAATGTGAAAGGAAAAAAACACACTTGTCATCCAAACACAAGCAAAAGAAGAACGGACTAAGTTTTTTTGGGAGAATCTTTCTAGGGTTTCTAGGAACATATTCTCAAGAACTTAACCACAAAAAGTTACCAAAACTTAGGAAATATAGGCTCATTCAAAAAGCATCACCTAAGAAACTCATAGAGGGTTAGACAAAGAAGCTTAGAAAATACTTTTATAGCTATTAGGAGGTCTCAAATATCCTAGAACCCTTGAGTTCCATTTATACCAAGGTGTTCTTTTCAAAACAAAAGCATTCAAAGGCTAGAATAAGTACTAAATATAATGAAAATCAATTCAATGCTTCTCTCTATCTCTTGACCATGCGTGCTTCTGTGGGTTATTCCTAGCAGTTGATTGCATGTCATCCTTTTTTATGCCCCTCATCGAGGAGTGTTGTTATCATAATTAGAGCTTTATCCTAATACACTCAAAGAGAAAACATGGCTAAATACTTTTCAAAATTTCATGAAGTTAAAGGAGAAAATTGTCAACGGTTTCTTGAAATCTTGGAATTGGGATGCCTTGTGCATCAAATAAACAATCCAATGGCTAAGATGTAAATGTTCAAGTACCGACTTCTGGACAAAGGAAGAGAATGGTTTGACGATTATGAAAGACACCAAAATCAACAAAGACCACAAATTCCCTTGGAATATGAAGAAATGAAGGAGGTGTTTGTAACTAGCATTCGGGCAAAAGAACACTTTAAAAAAGGCACTTGTACGAAAATGATTAAGTTGCTAATTAGTTGAGATTTTGGAAGAATGCAACTGCAAAATTTGGTTGCTCAGATGAATGAGAGAATATTTGGTTCATTGAAGGGGTTAGCCATTAATTGCCCTCATATTTTAATTTATGTCAGGGTCACCTTTTTAACCATTTTTATTTTGGAACTTGAGATATTTTGTATTTTTGAGATATTTGTACCAAAATCACATTCGTTTGCTCTCGCGTTTTCTTTTCACACACCATTCTGTTTTGTCATTCTCTTCTTTGCACTTTCTGTCACTATGAGATTCATTTGTGATTGATTTGCGCTTACTTTATATCATTTGTGAGATTTATTTGTGTGAATACAAGGAAAGAAGCATATAGATTTGTGGGTGGATGGAAATATTTATCCCAAGGATCCTTCTACAGTAGGAAAACCTCCTCCTTTTTTCAATATTAATGACTGCATAAGATATGTTGGAGAAGGTTATGATGGGATGCTTGGGTATTGATCAAGGTTATGCTTCACATCTTACACATACATGGCTCAAATGCACGAAATGAAAAAATAATTATTAATTACACAAACAAGTATTTCTAAGCTAGTAGATAAGATTGACATTTTGGAAAATGCGAATAAGTCATTACAAGAAAAGCTAACATGCTTGAAGGAAACTCCAATAGGATTGAGAGAGAGGAAGAGACCATTAAAAAATATAACCAACTTGCGTGAGAGAGTAAAGAAAATAAGACTAAATCTTACAAAGAAATAGCATATTTTGAGGATTTTTAAGTCACCTCAAAATGTGGATTTGAGAAGCTTAACTCTCAAAGAATTTATAAAGAACTTAAAAGACACAGTAAAACCAAATAAAATTGTAGAGACATGTGATACCGTGGGTAGTAGTAAAAAAGGTTATCGTGCTATCTCTAGATCATGGTTTTAAAACCTTAGTTTTAATAGAATAAGTGGATTTGGTTGCCTCTATGTTGTTGCTATCAGTGGAAACCACAGAGACCCTATGGATTGCTTATCAAGTCAAGCGTTTCAAGTGAGTGGTAATGGATACCTATCACATAGCTATTCATGCTCTCGCACAATGATGTAGTAAGATTACCATTGAATCCAATTGTTATAGTCCTCTTCATTGAATCCTTTGATGGCTCCACAATTCAAGGCACTAGCTCAAGAAAGCTCTATCTCCATGTTGTAAGCTCTAACCTCCATAGATGCATGCATGAGAAAAGAGAAGAGAAGAAGGAGGAGAAGAACAGAGGAGCAAAAGAGCTTCTCCATGGTCCCTCACTCTCACACACTCACACACACACACTCTCTCTCATACTCCCTCTCTCGTGCACAAGAAGGAAGCAAGAGTAAGAATAAGAGGAGAGCTAGTTTGCAGACACACCAAGAATGAGCTTATCCATTCACTTTTTGACTTTTATATATGCCCTTTTTCCCTTGGGCACCCAACCCATTTCCATGACCCGCTATTTGGGGCTTGGTCCTCTTTTTCCAAATTTTTCCTATTCTTTCCTATTCTCATGACTTCTTTACATGTGCCTTTTCATTTACAACTTGCATAAGAGGAAGCTTGAGGCTCTTTTACAAAGGACTAAAATGCGCATTATCTATTCTATGTCCTATTCTCGATTTTAAAAATTTTCATGTGCCTCTTGGTCTTCTTTTTCTATTTGTCTATCTTCTTATGTTCCTTCTTAAGCCTTCTTTGCACCTTGTGTCATTCCAAGCTTTGGTTGGGGCTTCTAAGTGTTGTGAATATTTCGCAGTGGGTAGTGTTTATGTGGCTTCACTACCCCCCTCCTTAGAGTTAACTACCATTGCTGATGTGGGCATTGGTAAAGCCACAATACCCTCGTTGAAGGCTGTGACTATCCTAACATTGCCTATGGCAAGGTGGATGCACTAAGAGTCCTATTCAACGTTGCAATGAGTTTTTTTTCTTGAAAGCGCAATCCAAAAGTGATTCCTTGCCAATACCTTTTTTGTTAGGCAATACATAAAAGATAATCGGGAGGCTCTCAGACTTGATAGAAACCATTACTTTCCACTTCCCTAATAGTGGATAGGAATGCCCCTCGAATAGGTTGAGTTTAGTTGGTTGCACTTGGGGCTGACCAATGAGGGTCCAATGATCATATGTGAGGATGTTGTTGTTATCTCTCTCGTCAATTAATGCATCAAAGTTATGTGCCTTTTTTATGTTTATCGTTATGTACAAGTAGGCTCGTGCTATTGTTTCTTTGTGCTCCGGATTCATTGCATAGAGTCTTTGTTTGATTGGTGTTGTGTTGGGGGTCATAGGAATGTTGTGAGTCACAATAATTGGATCAATTCCTCTTAGCTCTTTGATGGGACTAGCACTGGCTATGGCACTAGTCGGACCTCATGCACGCAACAGACACCTCCACCACCACATGGCCTCGTGGGCTAGGAGCGTCTGTAATAACTAAATGCACAGTAGATACTTCTAGTATTGTGTTTGTAGCTGGATAAGAGTCCAACGGTACCTTCCCCAAAACCCTTCAAAGGGGGTATCCCACACATATTGGCAATAAGTGCCACGTATCATAGACATAGGAGGTACCCCATCGGCTGATTGTCGTGGCCCCACTACAGCTCTCCTACATCTTAGGGATGGGCCCCTCGATGCGTTGCTTTTACATATAAACACATTCTTATAAGACTCCTCTCTTTTTTCAACGAGATCCAGGAGATACCATGTTTCCTCACCAATAATTTCTCCCAAGAAACGAATGGCTAACCTATGGCAAGGGAAACCTCACCCTCTCAAGCATGGGTCAACTATGATTCAAACAATTGCTATGCATTTCTAGGAGTTAATACCATATGTATGATCAATGCAATAGTGGATGTCTCATTGTGCACAAATAGTTATGTTTCGAAATCAGCCTATGTGCTAGTATGCAAACAGTCTTTCCATGAATTCCAACTAATATGTATATGCTTCGTTGCAAGAATCTAGCACCAAGACAAACCTTGTGCTACTAGATCCCTTATTTCCAAATAGGCTATTTTCTAAATGCTATGCATAGAAAAAAAAATAGAATTTGTATTATTTTAGCCCTCAAACTGTTGCACAAAATAAGTTTTGCTTCGTTGCATAGGTGTATAGAGATTGTTTTGTCATGGTTTAATGTATAAAAGGAAATAAATCACACACTGTGACAAAAAGATAGGGAAAATTGAGGCCAAACCTCATGCTTTGCCACTGCCATACGTTCACAACCACTTATTATATTTTTTCGTATTTTTCTAAGGCATATTCCTATTTTTCTCTTATTTTCTCTAATTTTTCTCTATTTACCTAATAAAAAATTGATATATTTTCAAATCTGTGGCTCTTGATTCTTAGAACAGTAGAAACATAAAATTTATTAGTATTTTATCCCATGTGTATTGGTTTATTCCACCCGAAAACACAAAAAATCCAATTTTTCTCAAAAAATCGTGTTTTACGGGTTTCAAAAAATTATTTCCAGCATTTTGACTTTATATTTTCTGATTTTTTCACTATGTAAGCATAGAACAAACAATAAACAACATGTCTACCAATTTTCACTCCATAAGAACAACATTGGCTCAATCAAATATAAAAAACAAGCAAAATTCCTTTGTAAAATAGAATTGCCGATTTTTTCCTTCTTTGCGGGTTTTAAAATCTGATGTGACACTGTAGATTAGCCCTCATTCAAGGCTTAACCCACCTTCGAACAGCCAACTCTAGCCCTCCATCGATCCAAGAGTGATCCAATACCATGCCGAACAAGCATCCTTCAACTGGTTCTCTTCTTGGTTCTTCCCACATGAATTGCCTCTTGGAAGAGAGAGAGGGAGGAGAGAGAAATATTGATTTTCATCCTCCATCTTCAGGCAGCCATCTCATGCGTGGAGATCAGTGATAGGGAGCATAGACATGAGGGAGATCAGGTATGCAATCAGTTGGGGGAGGGGATGCTTTGAAGCTCTCCAACCCCCCTCCCACAAATCATCGCCATCCATGGCATTTCTTTCCTGATCAGTGCTAGCAAAAAACAGCCCCCCTCCCACGAAAATAAAAAATTAAGTGCCCCCCCCCCCCCCCCCAAAGGGAGCCCCCAAAGGTCACATCCTTTGGGCTAAAGTCTCTTTTACACTTGGCCCTTTTGGCCCTTGGCCTCCCGTCCAGCCTATCTCCCACGTCTGACCTCTAATTTGGCCACTAAAAAATATTGGGCACCCATCTCAAAGTCCTGCACTTACAAGCATCTCCAGAAGTCCCATCTGACATGCTGAAAAATTATGAAAATTCCCCAACCATTGCTCGGTGGGTCTTTAAAGCACTTTTGGGGCATTGCCGCTTAAAATCGTACTGATTGCAGTTGCCGCCTTTGACGAAGTCTATTTTTTTCCTGAAACTCAGAATTTTTGGCTATTTTTAAGCACTTCTCGGCGTCAAAAATCATATGTCACTCTTCTAAGGACCAAGCAAATACATCTACATGCTCTTGTAAGAGATTAATGAGATTGTCCTCCTTTTGCTCCGTTAAGTCATTGGCTATGTGCACGGGTCGAGGCTTGTCCTCTTTCCTTGCCAAGTTGACCTCCTTAACTTTAGCAGGTCCTTCAATTGATTCACTAGCATGTCCTCCTCATTTGGTGTCTACCAGTACCACTACGCAGTTGCCCTTCTTATCATTAGGGGAGTTTTGAGGTCTCGAAAATGCCCTGTAAGAGATCCTAGAGAGAGAAAACAATTTAAGAAATAAAATCATTTTATAGAATTTTTAAAAGGTTTATATTTTGGTAAGTTAAAATATCAAAATTCGTTAATAAGTCATTGTTGTGATATTCTCGTGGTCATATCAAACTTAGAAATCTAGGTCGCCATAAAGTTGGCAAGGTTGTCATAATGAAGATTTTACCTCTTCTCATTAAAGTGAAAAGTAATATTCAATTTGAATTTTGGTGGATACTCGATTGCCTTCCTCCATCGTTTCTCTCTTATTTTTTTCTCCTCCTTAGTAGTCTCTTCTTTGTTTTCGTTCTTGCTTCTAATCATATCCTTAGCTATGGATCAATCACCCAATGATCTCTGTAACTCAGCTATGGATCAATCATCTAATGATCTCTGTAGCTCTCATAAAAGACCTCTCTATCATCTTCATATTGAGTTGGACAGTGAGTATGAACCAATAAGAAAGAGAACAAAATCTATCACGCTTACAGAGTCTATGAAACATATACTGAGGTTTGAAGGAAAGAAGAATATTGATCTTTGGTTAGATGGAAAGCTATATCCCAAAGATCCTAGCAAAAATAGCACTCCTCCTTTCTATAATAGCTCATCATTAATGAGGTTTATTGGTGATGGCTACAATGGATTTTTAGGTTATACACTTAATCTTGTTGCAGAAAAGGATATCCTTGGACTAGAGAATCATCTTTTGATGAAACACAATATAGAGTTGTTGCAGAAGCTAGAGGATTGTCAACAAAAAATTCATTCATTGGAAAAGCGTATCAAAGCTTATCAACGAAAGCAAACTTTATTAGGCCTTCGAAATCGACAAAGAGCTCTTAAAAATATTGAGAATCTCAAACGAGGAGGAGGAGCTGTGGTAAAAGAATCCAAGCAGCAAGGTATATTTTTTTTCACTTGAAAAATCTTAAATATGGCTTTATTTAAACTACTTGCATTGATTTGTGATGTTAATTTTGCTTAGATCTCTTCTACAACCAAATGCAAGTGAAAGAGATTATTTAAAAGCAGCTCAATTTTATTATCATCTTCTTCCTTCAGTAGTTTCAAAGGATATTTTGGAGAAGAAGAAATTTAAAAAGGCAAAGAAACAATGCTTGGAGTCATTTGTAAAGGATCATTCTTTGGATTCTGAGTTAGTACAGAAGACACTGGATAGTATTGGTATCAGTCGAGATGTTTATATGCAACTTTTATAACTTGTCAGTAGCAGAGGCACAAGGAGTGGCTAGATTTGTGATTAAACTTGATGAAAGTGAAATTCTGAAATGTAAAAAATTGGAGAGAATCTCTATCACCTTGATGAATAGAGCACTTTTGTCAGGTCATTGCAATCACTCAACATCATTTAGTGTTCAATCTGAATATAACATCTGGTGGCTAGGAGCATTTGAGGTAGATACTGAGAATTTTGATATACTATATTGGGTTTTTCATCAAACATCAATACCTAATGTTATTCAAAGGCAACAAGTAGGAGAAGAGCTATTTGTTGAAGGATTTGGGAACTACAGGATTGAGTGGCACATAGTTGGTGACCTAAAGACACTCAAATGTATGTATAATGTATCAAAGGGAGCTAACTCGAGATCTCCTTGCTTATACTGCATGTCACCAGCTGCAGAGTTAAACTCAAGCAATTGGAATAGAGCTCCCTCTAGGCACAATAAGGATCCACAGTTTAAACCAGTCTTGGACATTCCTTTAGCGAATGCCCATATTTGTACACTTCATGCACTTTGCAGGATAATTGAAAAGCTTGTTCATCTCTATATAGGATTTGCATGGAAGCTGAAGCCGTTATCAACTAGAACAGATGCTATAACAAAGGTTGAAAAAGTTCTCTCTGCAATTGGTTTGCATGGTGGCAATGTTGTTATTGAACCAGATCTTCAAAGTCTAAGGATGGTAATTGTGTCCCAAAAAAACCATCTATTGGTGGAGTGAAGGCTAGAAGGCTTCTAGGCTTTCATGGGAGACTTGGCAAGATAAACTCGAGAAATGGTGGCTCAACTATTAAATTTAATAAGTGGAAATCCCTACATAATGTAGTTAAGGATCACACTGATAATGGACAAGCTCGAAATAGAAAAGCTAAAGTTTGGGAAACACTAGACAAAGTGTTTTTTAATTGTGATAAGACTGAATGGAATGATGATGATCTCAAAGACTTTAAAAACCAATTGAACCTTTTCAAAAAGGTGATGACAAAAGCTTGGGGTGATCAACACTTTACTCACTATATGGTAAGAAGTTTGTATATGTTTGTTTCTTCATTGTCAAACTCATATAATGTTTTTTAATAACTTTCTTTATTTGTTGACTATGCAACATATTCTATACAACCATGCTCCATACTTTATTAAACAATATGGATCTCTATCTATCTGGTCAACCCAAGGTATGGAAAAATCACATTATCAAGCAAGAACAAAATATTTCAGACACACAAGACATGGAGGTGGAAGACACAAAGCCAATAGTTTATTAGAGGTCTTTCAATGGTTCTATCGACAAATTTGGCATAAATTCAAGCTTAAAGATACAACCACATCAAGCAGTACATCATCTTTAGCAAGGACTATACAAATTGTTACCCAAAGAAGAAAAGATAGATATTTAAATTCTTGTGCAAAGCAAAGATTTACAGAATGGTTACAAACCAAACAAAGAGTTGGGAAAAGGTGGGTTTCAAGAAACCCTTAATATTTGGCATCTTCTAGTCTGATTGTGTTGCAGAAGAGTCCTTAGTTTCAGGCACCTCAACAGGGCCTTCAGAGGAGTCATTGGTTTCAGGTAGCTCGACAGGGCCTCTAGAGGAATCTTTTGTTTCATCCCACTCAATAAGACCTCTGTATTTCAAAAACTCTTGTTTCCGATAGCCTGGAAGAAGCTTCAAATACTTACTATCTCCTACATAAGAGAGCAAATAGGAGCCAAGAACTCCAAAATATCCAGCTCTAGATCCACTGTATCCAAGCATGAAGCCAAAAACTCTTATGGCTTCTTCCTTCTCCACTAAAATGATATTGTCCAAACCTCTGCTGAAAACTTGAGATCCAATTACCTTTGAGATAGCTCTCAAAGCCATCATTGGTAGACTTGGAGAGCTTGACAATCTACTATGATATATTACAATTGTTTGATTGTTTAAGTTTTCAATATAATGGCCAAGGCTTTGATTTTTTCCAAGCTTCATTGGCCTAGAGCCCTTGGCCCTTCCAAGAAAGTTGTCCAGATCTTCAATCTCAATCTACAGAACAAACCACAACAGTACAAGATATAAGATATTTATCTATAATGCACAATAAAGTCTAACATAAACTCAATAGGTAACTTCGAATTATATTTCATACCTTAGGGTGTTCGTCTTCTTCAAGAAGACTATCATCATAAAGATTGATTGAACTCTTGGGCTTCTCATCTGATGGAGACTTCAATCTCTCTTCATACCCTACATCATCAATATGAAGTTTCTTCTGGACCTGCAAGAACTCTTCTTCTATAGGTAGCCCCCCCTTTTCGTAATCTATGATCTGATTAATACATGTATGTAAGGCTATAGAGCTATCTTGGAAATTCTCTCCCTCAACATCAAGACTTGCTAGTGGTTCTTGTTTATAACCAATAAAATTCATGTCATTTTTGCCCCAACCTGCAAGGATTGCTAAGCAATAATCTTCTCTAAGATCAAAAAGATGTTGAATATAATTTAGCAACACATATCTCTTCTTGTTGATAAGATAAGTGGGAAATGTTGGAACACATGCAAGAGGACCTTCTTCATCAACCTGTGCACTTGGCTCGATCTCCTTTTCTTCCACCATTGTGATATTGTCACTCTTGAACAAACCTACATCAAAACCTTGGACAAGTTGATTCTCAACATCTTCTTGGAACATCTCCTCCTTCTCTTTGACCTCCTTATCCATACTTGCAATATCCTCTAGCTTTCCCTATTGGTCTATATCTGGAGAAGAATTTTCCATGTACTGAAGATACACAATAAATCCAACGTCCTTGTGGATCAGAAGGCATTGGTGTTGATACCTGTGGAAAGGGCAACATGTTTCTTT
The DNA here is from genome assembly GCF_053477565.2 of Lygodium microphyllum. Classification (NCBI taxonomy): domain Eukaryota; kingdom Viridiplantae; phylum Streptophyta; class Polypodiopsida; order Schizaeales; family Lygodiaceae; genus Lygodium; species Lygodium microphyllum. The sequence continues at coordinate 114,507,638 of NC_141152.1, forward strand.
CTTTTTGAATTCCTCATCAATGAGGTTGAACTTGCCTAGCAAAGTTGACTTGGATGTACTGGTGGCTCCCATGATATCACTATAATGAACAAATCCATTGACTTCCAAACCTTGCACATGTCTATCATAAAAACATATGTACTCCTTAAGTTTATCTTCAAGATCCTCCAATAACTCCTTCAAATCAAAAGGAACATTGAAAATTTCCCTGATATAGCCAAACTTGGAAGAATTTCGAGTGGCGTGTAAGAAATCAAAGAGCCTATCATCAGATGTCTCCATTAGCTCCTCCTCATCCATTCCTTCCAGAGATAGCTTCCTCTTTGTCATCTTGACTAGGAAAAGATTTATCCTTGAAAACAAAGCAGAATAGCAACAATATCCAATAAAACAAGATGGAACCATGGAAAGAGGCCCCAAAATTGCATTTTTCAAGACAAAAAAATCAAAAAAGGAGAAATTTTTTTAGTTGACCGGTGAAACACGAAAATTAAAGTGTCCAAGGCAAATGCCTGTGAAGAAATCGCGTTTCACCGGACACTACCTTGAAGGCGAAAATTATTTCAATATCTCACCGGTGAAACGCGATACTTAGCAAAATATCACTAACAGGGACATTATTTCGCGTTTCACCGGTCAAAAGATGCAAATCAAGAAGAGAAACATGAACTATAAATTAATTCTATGGAAACACAGAAATTTATGATAAAATCCTTTCTGGAAAAGCTATGCTGCTTTTAATAGATACAAAGCACATAAAATCTGTAATTATTCAAGTGTTATTAAAAATTCTTTCTATATTAATCAAATTTATTTTGTTAAAATACTTGTAATAAAAAAAATTTGTTACCTATCAAAGATTGTTGAACTGCTCTTCACACAGGAAGCAAGGACCTTGAAGGGAAGTCGAGACGAAATTTCGGCAGAAAAGAAGACAATGTCGGAGAAATGGCTTTGAAATGCTTTTATATTGATCGTTAAGCATGTGGTGATAGTTCCAACGAAAAAGTTCGTGTAATGATGGAAAAATAAACGGGACCACAAATTTGGATGAAATTACCAATATTTTTGCATGCACGAAATGCCTCAGAATACGTGTACATGTGTCTCACTTAACACACCGTATCAAACTCCTCAGAAGACGTGCACACTCCCTTTTTCGAAAATACGTCACACGTGTGTTACATAACACTTTTCCAAGTAATGCTTGTACCATAGATAAAAAAATTCCGGTAAGCGAGAATACGTCACACGTGTGTTACTTAACACTTTGCCAAGAACTTTGAGTCCATGCAAATTCACCACCTTCGCCTTTCACCGCATTTCCAACAAGCAGAAAACATTGCTAATCCGCCTTTACCTTTGGTGTTCCTTCCAATCTCCAAGCATTTCACTGCTTCCCCAACAAAGGAAACCTTCGAGCATATTCTCGTCATTAGGCTGAGATTGTGAAGAATAAGCTAAAAAGAAGGTATGGTTTTCTGCATCTTGTTTTTCAATAACAGGCTCCATTCAATGCATTCTTTTGATACTTTTCCTTAATCCTTTATGCTATTATGAGCTTATCAGCACTACAAAAGAAAATTTTCCACAGTGGGAGCATTCCTTAATGTTGTGGAGATTTAAGGAAATATTCAAACTTCTTTCCTAATTCTGTGGATATTTTATGTAATTTTAAAATCTTTCCTTAGGTCAAAGCTCTTTTTTCTTGGTTTTGTCAATTTCTTTGCTATTCGTAAGTTGTCCGGTGAAACGCGAAAAGAACGTGCTTCAAGGATGCCTCCTGTCTTAAATTCACGTTTTACTGGACACAATGGACAACAAGTCCGGTGAAACGCGAAAAGAAGCAGCTGTAAGGAGGCGCCTTGCTTGACACTCGCGTTTCACTGGGCACGCTCGAGAAAAATTCAGCTGAAGCGCGAAAACGACATGCAGTATGGATACCTCTTGTCTGAGACTCGCGTTTCGCTGGACATGCTGGAGAAGAAGTAACATGTCTTTTTTTGGCACATAGCTAGGACTAAGGCAACAGCAAGAAAGGAGAAGTTTGATCCTAGGGATTTAACATCAAAGATTCATCAGTCTTCAAAGCCTCAGAAGCTCTCTAGAAAGTCAAAGCCAAGGAGAAAGTTTTCTCAAAATGTCAGGTGCCTAAGGGAGATTAGGAAGGCAGTAAAGGCTCTTAACAATGCAATTCCAAAGTTGTCTTTTCAGAGGCTTGTCAGGGAAATTTGTGACAAATATAGTTTGGATAGTTTCAGATGGACAAGAACAGCTCTTAATTGTATACAAGAAGCCACAGAGGATTTTTTAGTTGAGTTTTTTCAAGATGCCTATATTTGTGCTGCTCATGCTCATAGGTTCACACTCATGGACAAGGACATGGTAATTCTTAGGAGACTAAGATATAGATTTTCAAAGGTCCTTGAGCCAATTCCCCTCACTGATGTGAAGACATTTAATATCCTTAATGTGCCCCCAGCTAGGAGAAAGAAAGATGATTCTGGTCTCAGGGTTGAGGATGTCACCCATGAGAGGGATACAAGGCAATATGAAAAAGAGGAGAAAGCTAAAGAGGAACATGCAGATAAATGGAGAGAGTATAGGAGGCAAAGGGTTGAAGAAAGGGAAACAGAGCAACTAGAGTCCTTTGAAAATGAGCTAGCCACCCTTCTTGAAGCAGCTAATCCAAAAGGATTCAGTGTGTTTTGTTTCTTACCTGGTGACTTAGGCAAAAGAATTGAGGTTATCTCCTTTGATGCTGTATGTGTTCAGATTCTTAAGGATAAAAGAAGAGAAGTAAATGACAGTATTATTCTTATTGGCCTAAGGTATTTTTTTACCAATAAGATTTTTCTTGTTTATACTCACTATTTCTATGCCTTTTCTAGGTGTATAATGCATGAGTTTCCTTTGGATATACAACAAAAAATTGAGGTTCTTGATCCATCTATCTCATTCTTTATGAGGAACGAGCTTGATACAAGTTTTATTGAGCACTGGTTCAATCTGATTGACTTCGATACTTTGGAGCTCCTTATAATTCCATATAATGAAAAGTAAGTGATTCAATATTCTATTAGAGTTTTTGAGATTTTATCCTACTAATTTGTTGAGATATGATTGCTTTTAGTTCTCATTGGAGCTTGATTGCAATAGACCTTGTGGATAAGCAATGTTTTTTAATCAACTCTATGAAAGGAAGCCATGAAAATGCTAAATAGTAAGTTATATTATCCAAGGGCTCCTTGATATTTCAATTCTTTTTTTTGTAAGTACTCTAAATTTCAACATATTTTATATATAGAGGTGTCAAAAGATTAATTGAAGAGTTAGAGAAAAGACCCCCTAGTCGTCTGATTTGCTTGCAACAATGCAATATAGACAAGTTGCGGTAAGTTATTCATTAAAATAATTGAAACATGAGTTTATTCTATGAACTACCATCCGTCCTCTTTATTGTTTTACTTTGTGTTGGTGGTTGCAGTGTCCCCATCAGGATGATAGCCATTCTTGTGGCTGGAGGGTGATTGCAAATGCTAGAAGAATGGTTAACTTTGTTTATCTTAATGATGATAAACATGTAAAGGTAATATGAAAGATGCTAAACTTTAAGATAGATATTAATTGCAAATAGTCCATTGATGATAAAAATATAGTCTATTGTAAGAACAATAATGAACTAAAACTCTTTTTTCTATAAATGTGTGATAGTTTTTGAAGGATTGCTATACATCTGAGCATGTTTGGTACATCAGAGCAAAGCTCTTGAAGTATATAATGGTCAATTGTATACATCCAACAACAGAGATTGGTGGGGATTTGCATCATGAAGGAGATGCAGTGCCTATAACCACGGAAGGTGAAGCCACAACTTCAACACCTTCTATACCCAAGACATCAAAGCAAGGCAAAAGGACTCCTAGAAAGGATAGTTCTCCAAAAAAGAAATAGCTTTGCCATATCGCCTTGTAAGCCTTCATATATAGAAATTTTCCCTTCAGCCCTTGTATATCTCATAGAGATGGCAGATAGACATCTGCTACAAAATTTGTACATATATTTTATATTGATAGTAAAGATATATTTTCTTGAATGTCCTTGTAGTGTATATTATTTTCTCTCCTTTTCGATATCTGCAAAAAATAAATTATAAATGTTTGTTAGTTAGAAAGTGAGATCTTGATATACATCTAAGTAGATATAATATGATGTGAAAACTTACTCATTTCTTGTCAAGTTGGAATACAAAGGAGCATGGTAGTTCAATGTCTTCATTTTGTAAATCCATCCTCACTTGATGTAGCGTACATGATTTTCTGATCTTTAAGATTGCAATAATATCCTCGTTGAACCAAATATCAAGATCCACTATAGGATCTTTGCTGAAATCATTAAGATTCTGGTCTAAAGCAACTAGACTACTACCAACAAAATGCCATTGACTATAGTAAAAGCTAAGGATAAAATTTTGAGTAGCAATCATATATTTACAAGCTATAGAGTCTTGATCTATCTTACATATAATTTTTCCTTCTGTCCTTGTATCCCATCCTTTATCAACAAATTGTATGATATGATCATATGTTAGTCTCTTCACTGAAAGCATGGTTTTTGTTATTCTTATCTCCATATTAGAGAAGAAATCAATAAATATATTAATAGGCATAAATAAAGTAACTTTGCTTAGCCTACTTGAGATATTAGATTTTAGTGCTTTCTGGATCTCAGAAAATATCTTACAGCTATAGCCCTCACTAGTAGAAGCTGGACTTGGCAAAGGCCACTCAAAGCTTGAAAAATTTGGCAAAGGAAGAAGTGTTATTGATCCCCATTGGCAACGCCGCATAGGAATAAGATAAGAATGGTCATAAAAGAATATTCCATTCTCTGCAAGCTCTGTCTTCTTTTTGCCTCTATACATTTGTTCTCCAATTGAACCATGTATAACATCAATAACATCAATAATAGATTCCACTGGTTACCACTCCTCAAGATTAGAGGGATAGACATCTACAAGACAAAAAAATATTATAATGGAAAAACCTAAACCATGTTTAAGGAAGGAAAAACTTCAAGAATCAAATTCTTACAATTTGGTCTATGCATTGGAAGCTTTGAAGATCCAGGTTTCAAACACAGCTCTCTATGCATGAACACATGTTGCACTAGTACCTCTTTGATGCTATTCTTATTTGCTCCAAGCTTAAAATCTCGGATTCTGCCCTTCCAAGCAGAGATAAACGAGCTCTCATGTCTTTGCCTTTTTCCACGTTTTGCTTGTTGCATGGTGATCCAACTACCTTTGCTAATGATAGTAGGAATCCATCTTCCATCAGTTTGGAATGAGTTAAACACTGATATGGATGCGATTTGGGAGCTTGGACGCCTTGTTGAAGGTCGAATTTTTGTATCCATGGTAGAAGAGCGAGAGACATGCACACAGAGAGAGAGAGAGAGAGAGAGAGAGAGAGAGAGAGAGAGAGAGAGAGAGAGAGAGAGAGAGAGAGAGAGAGAGAGAGAGAGAGAGAGAGAGAGAGAGAGAGAGAGAGGACTAGGCTACCATAACGGAGGGAAAAACAATAGAGGAATAAAAGAAAGGAAGGAAAAAACTGAGCGCCATGCTTTTCACCAATTTGAATTTCGATTACATCAGCCATTATCATTAATCTAGAAACATCATTAAATAAAAGTAGCCGAGACTCTATGCCATTAATACAAAAGATGTCATAATCACGAATATAAGAGACTAAAAATACATAATAAAAATACAAATTCGTAATATTATTATATTTATATATTTTTGTAAAATAATTTTTTAATTTTTTTAAATAGAAGTTCCGTTACAGAGGCTTTGCTCTTATTGGTCTAGAGCACTCTCTCTCTACATCCTAAAAGGCATTTTCGAGACCTCAAAACTCCCCTAATGACTTAGTGAGGCGTTTAGGTAAGTCATAAGGTTTCTTTTGCCATTCAGCTTCTTAGGACTTGGGCTGTTTCCTTCTTTCTTCCTTGTGCCTCTTGCACCTCAGATGGATTGGGAGGTCCCTGCTGGTGAGTTTGGCCGCATGGGATTTTTGGATCACTTTCAAAGGTGACTTCTGACTTAGAGTTGAACTCATAGCCCTCAATGGAAGGAGTTTCCCTTGGTGTTTGTAGCTTCGAGACTGATTCCACTTTAAGTCGTGGTGTAGCACCTATGATTGCACTAATCTAGCTTGCTCATAGTCCACTATGTCCAAGTCATCTAATGAGGTACGATCACAATTTACCTTGATGAATTCTCTTTCCACTCTAAAAGAATTGGCCTCTTGGGGTTTAGAGTCCTCCCTTATTTGCACAATCACTCATCCCTCTGTGTCATATTCTATGGTTTTTGCTTCTTCCTCACTTTCCTCACCATCGAAGTAGTAGTCATTGTAACTTATCATCCAAATCGTCACACTCATATTGTTTATTGTTCCCATGGATCCTATTCGATCATAGGATTTTTCTTATTCGCAATGAGGGCCTATTTGTACAATAGATTTAGGTCATGCGCCTTAGTCCATTGCCACTCTTGATTCTCTATGAGATCCTTAAGAGGCTTAAAGTTTGCAATTGGGTTACTAGCTAGCTCTCTTGTTAGGTGCTTAAGAATTCTATGGAGTTCAAGTCTAGTAGTTGGTACATGGTAGGTGATATGCATTGGCCAGCTAATGGAAATTTGGGCTATCATAGAGAGAGTTATGATGATGTAGCATCATTCTTGGGTAACTTAGAAGTTGTGGCTTAGTTGGATTTACTAGTTGCTTCTACAACTTGTTACCTATAGTCATCCTCATCATCTAAGAATGGCAAGTCAATGGTTTCCAATTCATACATCCAATCAAGTTCATTCTTAGAGCGAGGAATATACTTAGTTAAGGGTCCATTTTCATGCTTTCCTTGTGAGTAACCCTTTAGTATTTCAAAGATAGCATCAAGGTCAATTGGTGAGGTTTTCCAAGTGTCCATTCCTACTCGATCATCTTTTGTTTTGTTGCCTAATAAAATCAAGCCATTACCCTAATCCTCTATCACTTAGGCATTTCTCATCCATGGCCGGCCTAATAGAATATCATAATCCACCCTCTTCATGAAGTTAACTGAGAATTTGATTCCTACTATCTATCTTTAGAAGCAAATCCTTTAGCACTCTAAATAGTCTGATTTTCATTCCATTTGCTAGTGTAACATTAAAACGTGCATTTTCCACTGGTGGATTTTCCTAAGCTTGCATGATTGCGTGTATCAGCACATTAACTCCTGCTCCTATGTCTACTATTCCTTTTTGTGTGGCATCACCTAATGCAACATGTAAGAGTATGTGCATTTTTGTGCCCTCCTAAAAGGCATTCACTTGTAGAGATCCAAGCAATGGATTCAGGGTTAAGCTTGGTATATGGGTCTCAGTGTCATGGTTCGGCAAGTCGATCACTCCCTATTTGTCAAGTCTTTCTACCGACTGCTTCAGCACTTGCCATAGCATGGGGTTTTGTTACATGAGCTGATATCAGTGTCATGAGCAAATTGCCAACCTTTTTCTTTTCCTCCAAATCAAGGCCATTTTGCCAATGCTATTGGGTAGTTCATCTGTCCATAGCATCTAGATTCTGCTTGTGTGGTGCTACATGGGACATTGATGTGCCTCTTGATCTCAAGTGCATAGGGGAGACTGGTGGACTCATGCTAGAGAGCTCATTAATCTCATCCTCCATTGTCAAGAATCGTGTGGTGGGGGGACTTGCTTGAGATATTGTGCCAAACACACACTGTACACACAAGAGCAAGCTCACTTAAGAACACAAGAAGAGAGATGGATGTGAAAATGTTTTCTTGGCGCTTTCTTCTTCTTCTTCTTCTTCTTCTTCTTCTTCTTCCACACATAATACAATGTACACAAAGTATAAATAAGATACAACATAAATGAAAGTGGCCTACTAAGTCAAACACTGCATAACTGACTATACTAATTAACTAGTGCTATATCGATGCCAACTACATATAGGTGTAAAAAACTAAAATAAGTGATAATTCAATGGTCATGTGAGGATCATAATGACCACCTACGTGCTAAGTGTAGATGTGCAAACCCATCTAGCAAGGCAGTCCATCATCAATGTCCGCACGTGTTGAGCTTGCCATCTCAACATTCCCCCTCAAGCTCAACTCTATCTTTGCAACTCCAAGTAAGCTTCGGAACTTTCAAAGCTTCTCTGCACCTAATGCCTTTGTGAAAATGTCAGCTATTTGATCTTGTGTGCTAACACATACCAAGTTAATCTCTCCTGCAAGTACATTCTCTCTTAGAAAGTGGTAGTGCATCTTAGTGTGTTTTGTCCTAGCATGGAACATAGGGTTCCCAACTAGTTGTATGCTACTCATGTTTTCATAGTGAATGACAACTAGACCATCTTCATGCACATCCAAATCAACCAATAACTTTTGTAACCATATCACCTCACATGCTACCATAGCAGCACCTCTATACTTAGCCTCTATACTTGATAAAGAAATTGTAGGTTGCTTTTTGCTTCTCCATGTAGCTACTGCTACACTACCAAGGGAAAACATGAGTCTTCTAGTAGATCTTCTGTCTGACACGCTACCAGGCCAATCTACATCTGTGTATCCAAACATTTGTACATCCTTACTTGCCTCATAAAAAGTCCATAATGTAAAGTGGACTTCACATACCTCAATATGTGTCTAATTGCATCCAAATGAGACTTTCTAGGCATCTAGATAAATTGACAGACAAGGCCAACATCATAGCTCAAGTTTGGCCTTGTGATAGTCATGTAAATTAGACTCCCTACTATCCTCCTAAACATAGTAGGGTCTTCTATCTCATCTCAATGTCAGTACACTCAACTTCACATTTTTTTCTAATGGTATTGAAAGAGGTTTACATGCTGCCATATACCATCATCACATCTAATCACCTCAATACCAAGAAAGCATCTCAGCTCACTCAAATCCTTCATCTCAAACTTCTTCTTCAAAAAGTCCTTAACTTTAGCAATCTCATTGTCACTATCACCTATAATAATCAAGTTATCCACATAGATGACTATGATGACCAAACCTACATCTCCCCTTCTCACATAAAGTGAGTGATCAATATCAGAAGGCTAATATTGGATACTCTTTGATCTTGTCACACCATGCTCTAGGTGCTTGCTTCAGCCCCCTATAGAGCACCTTTTTTTAACTTGCACACATATGTGGGATGCTCTAAATTCTCATAACCTGTTGGCTACTCCATATATACCTATTCTTGCAATTCACCATGCAAGAAGGCATTCTTAAGATCCATTTGCTACAAACTCCAATCTTTGGCTATTGCCAAGGAAATCACACATCTAATAGTTGCCATCCTAGCAATTGGACTGAATGTCTCTTCATAATCTATGCCATATGTTTGAGCATAGCCTTTTGCAACCAGTCTAGCCTTATACATACTAGTGAACCATCTTTATTATGCTTGATTTTGTAAACCCACTTACAGTTAATAGATTTCTTGCCCTTAGGCAAGAGTACCAAAATTCAAGTCTTATTGGCTTCTAATGTAGCCATCTCCTCATCCATTGCTGCATCCCAATGAGAATGACCAATAGCATTCTCAAAATAAGTGGTCTCAACATCCTCAACTACCTTCACTATATAAGCATAATGATGAGCTACATAACCTTCAAAACCAAATCCTTTAGCAAGGTATCCAACCCTACTAGACATGCGTACTAGTGGATCATTCTCAGTGGACCCTTTGTATTACTATGTGCTCTCTCTACATTTGGTGTCCTAACTGAAGGAATACTAAGCTAATCATCTAACCTCTTTGAACCACTAGAATCTCCATCAAATCCCAAATGACTAGTAGATGTATCATTACCATCCAACATTTTCTTCTTTTCTTTGTCTTTATCTGCAATACTTGTAGATCCACCTGAGGATGTGGGGCTACTCCTTAGCCTCCCAGTCCAAGGGCTAATTGTAGGTGTAGTACTAGATGATGTTTCTGGTCCACTAAGGCTCCATGATTCTTACTTTTCTTTTTGCACATAGGTATCACAATCATTATCATCATCTAATATATTACCAGTAGATGCATATCCAACTTCTCATCTCATAAAAAATAACATCCCTACTCACTCTGAACTCACATGTGAGACAAGGTTATAATAATGATAACCCTTTTTGGTCTAAAGAGTATTCAATAAATATACATTTTTCAGCCTTCAAATCAATATTCTTTTGCAGCTCATCTGGCACATGAACATATGCAATATAGCCAAACACTTTTAATTGTGAAACATTTGGCTTCTTGCCTGTAAAGTATTCTTTGGGGGTCATCCCATGAACTCCAATTGTGGGAGTTCTATTCATAATATAGACAATAGTATGAATAGCTTTAGACCAAAAATATTTTGGCACATTCTTTTTAGCCCATCAATGCCCGTGAAACTTGTGCAATATGCCTACTTTTTCTTTCTGCAACCCCATTTTGTTGTGGGATTTACTTGCAAGTAAACTGTCTCTTTATCCCATGAGATGTCAAGGAGCCACTAAACTCATTAGAGAGATACTCTCCCCCTCCTTTGATCTCAAGCACTTAACTTTCAAGCCTATTTCTATTTCAACAGCTGCTTTGAAAGATTTGAAGTGCTCAAATACATCACTCTTTTCCTTCATAAAGTATACCCATAGCTTTCTTGAACAATCATCAATAAACGTGACAAAGTATTTGTTGCCACCAAGAGATACATTCCCTGTAAGCCCCCAAACATCCATATGCACAACACCAAGTTCACTTTTTCTCACACCTCTATCATGCAAAAAGGATTGTCTTGCCTACTTACCAAACATGCATACTTCACACACTTTATGAAATTCTGCAACTCTAAAAGCAGGCAACCTTGTAACCAATCCTTTGGACTACATTAATTCCAGCCTTTTCACATTTGCATGTCCAATATGTTTATGCTATATTTCAATGTCTGCAACCACTCCTTTTCCTTTAGCATACATATCACCGTTCATTGTAGAAATTCCAATATCTAAAGTGAACATGCAACCAACTCTAATTCCTTTTGTGACCAAGTTGCACTTATAATTAAAGTCTTCTACAAAATAACCTTTTGCATTAAATCAAACTTGCAACCCTTTCTCTACCATTTGGCCAACAAACACTAACTTCTTTGTGATTGATGGCACATCTAATACATATGACATAATCTTTGTCTAGCCATCATGCAAGGACAAAGGAACATTTCCAAGGTGTGAAATTGGGTGGCATGAATCATCACCTGTCTGCACATAACTTGAATTTTACAATTCTTGCATCTCTCCAAACCATTCAACATGACTGGTCATATGATTAGATGCACTTGAATCAACATACCATACATCATCATGTGTCCCTTTTCTTGTAATATCATTCATCATATGCTGCATAATAAACAAATGTTCATTTTTTTCTTCATTCTGTAATGAAAATGATGAATAGTTTCCTTGATGCAATTTACCAATGTGGATATAATCCTTCTTAGCATAACAATGGGCTACAATATGACCTATTTTTCCACAATAATGGCAAATAATAGTAGAATTTCCAAAACCTCTATTCTGCCATCCACTTCTTCCTCTAGAGCTCCCCCTGTCTAAAATTTCCACGGCCTCCTGAAACCTACATTTCACCAAATTGCTAATTTAACCTATTTCTAGTTATCACCAACACGATACCATAGTCTCTCGAAGAGGATCTACCACATCCTCTTTCTAAACTTGAGTAAAATTCTTAGACTTGTTCACCATTTCTTTTAGATGAGTCACCCTACATATTGATCTTTTCGGTAATCATAAGAGAGACCAACTCATCAAATATATGAAAATGGATTCTGTACATAAACAGAAGTGACAAATGATTTTCAAGCCTTCTCATTATTAAGTCCACCCAAAGCAGATGAAACCAAATCATCATCATCCCTTCTCATTATTAAGTCCACCCAAAGTAGATAAAACCAAATCATCATCATCAAGCATTGCACCAATCATGGCAAAAGCATCTACAATGCTCGTAGCCTTCAAAACATACTAATTGACAGACATTTTTCCTTTCTTCAATCTATTTGAGTTGAATCTTTCATGCTTTTGTATTGAGTAAAAAGATGTTCTCAAAAATTGTCCAAGCTGCATGTGAAGTTTTTGCATTCTTGATATGTCCCATCATAATATTATCAATGATTGCAGATAGCCAATACATCACCTTTTGTCTTTTTCATTCCATTCTTTCCATGCCTTTAATTTATTTGGAGTTGCAGGGATACTCAACTCTGGCTCCTTTTCTTCACTTGAAACTCATAAAGGGCCTTTCCAATGAGAAAGCTTGTCACATAGAACTTCTATGAAGGGTAGTTGTTCTTATCCACTGATGGGATTTCCACTGTTCTTTTCCATGATCACAAAAATGATACAAAACATCAAGTCTTCTACAACCTTTCACAACAAGTGCACATCAATACACTAAGCAACATTTTTTACTGATTTCTCAATAGTACATGTAATCTAGAACTTGTTTGTAGATACAACTTATGTTTGCTACCTAGCAAACATATTAAAAAGTACAGATTCAAAATCTACAACGTGTATACACACTTTCAATCGATACAGCCGAAATCATAGTATATCCTGAAACTACTATTTGCAACTTGCAATTCTAAAAAATCAAGGCTTGAAATGGCCTCAAATACCCAAAAAAGAAGCGAGAAGCCCTAAAGGGTATATCTACATAAAATACAATGCTCTACTTGCACATCAAATCTCATAGCAATCTAAGATTTTCACTCTGCCATGCTTCTGGTGCTCCACAAGTAGTATCCACCAAGAGAGAGAGAGAGGAAGAATGGGAGAGCTTTCTTACCCATTTCTTACTTGCTTGAATCCTTTCTTATTCTCCTTCACTTTATCCTTCAAAACTAGCCTCTCTCAGTAGCACCACTCTAATACCATGTCAAGAATTACGTGGTGGGGGGACTTGCTTGAGAGCTGCTATGCCAAACACACACTACACACATAAGAGGAAGCTCACTCAAGGAACATAAGAAGAGAGATGGAGACCAAACCATTTTCTTACTAGTTTCTTCTTCTTCTTCCATACACAATACAATGTACACAAAGTATAGATAAGATTGAACATAAAGGAAAGTAGTCTACTAAGTCAAATAATGCATAACTGACTATACTATTCAACTGATGCTATATCTATGCCAGTTGTAGGTATGTGTAATAAACTAAATATAATAAGTGATAAGTCAGTGGGCATGTGAGGATCATAATAACCACCAACATGCCAAGTGTAGATATGCAAACCCATCTAGCCAAGTGATCCATAATCAATGTTTGCATGTGTTGAGCTTGCCATCTCAACATCCATGATAGGCTCTACATCTTACAGGTATACTTGATCTTCTTTCACCTACTCCTTGACTTTGTCCATAACTTCTAATTGGTGTTTTGGTTTGGGTTATTCTCCCCAACCTAGGCACTTCCCTTTTCCACTATCTTATGAGCAGATGTTTTTGCCTTTGAGTTTGTAACCTGTTTCCCTTTCGTTAGTGTGGTGACACTATCAGCTTTGAGTGTTATCTTGGCATTGCCTCTTCCTCCTTCTTCTTCGACTCTTCTTTCCATTAGATGTTGCATCTAAGTTGCTAGTCCAAGTAATGAGATACCGGCTTGCTTCATTTGAGCTTGGATCATGACATTTGGTGGAACTGGTGTCGCTTCATCATCAGGTGTTTTGACACTAAAGATTCCAAGTGGTATCAATGGCTCAATTTCCATAATAATGGAGGGCTTTTGCCTAGGAAAATCAATGTAAAAATGTGTAACTCCACACTTTGGACATCTCAAGTTAGCCTTGTCCCTATTTTCTTGCTCCTTTTTAGAGCAATGGGATAAAATACGCCCTAGATTTCCATAAGTCTAACATGCTAATGGCTCTTGGTTTGGGCCCCCTCTTAGATCTCTACCTCTTTCCCTACCTAAAGCCATAGCTGGCACTAGTCTAAAGTCCATCAATATAGGGTTACCCTCCTCATCATAGGAGACATAGGTATTCACTTACACTTCATCCTCCAATGGCTCCTCTACAAAGTGTATCAAAGCATTTCTCAATGGATGGGTCACTATGGGTCTAGGTGGCCTTGGGATTCCTATTGGGTTGATGTCAATCTTAGGGGCAGCTCACTTCAAGTCATTGGGTGTTGGTAGAGCTAATGGAGATCCTCTTCCAAAGTTGGGTTACCTATTCCCTAGATAGTAGGGATGAGTATAGGGTTTTGGGTATGGAAGCCTTCTTGGCAATCGAGAGTGCAATGCATCATGTTCAAAACCTACTGTAGTTTTAACATAAGGCCATGATCTAGGGTCAAGACATTCAACTGGGAGATGGTTCCCATCACAATGCACACACTACATGTGGGGTTGCATTGGCCTTCTCAACATCTCTTGTAGCTTAGCTGACTCTAAATTCAAGTCAACTATTTCTTGGATTTGGTTGACGTTCTTTCCCTTATCTTGTGTGCCATGGCTTGAGAGATCACTAAGGATTGTGATTCTCTTGGTGTTCCTAGAGGTGATATTCTCTTGTGATATGACTCTTGAGCTTCTCTCTCTTAGCAAGTTGTCCATGCATATTGCCTCTTTAAAGACCCTAGCTAACACATCCCTTTATAGGTTTGAGTCACTAGCTAAGGCCTTATAGAGTTCTTCATTTCAGATTCCATTGATAAGCATGGTGGAGATTGCTCTCTCATTGGGTTGTTCCATTGCTGGAATCTTCTTGTGAAGACTTCTCATGTGAGTGATATAGTCTTGGATTTCCTCCTTTTCTTTTTGGCTAACATTCATCAACCTAACTATGAGGTTATTTGAGTATCCTACTTCAGAAAATCTCTTAATGAAAAGATCCTTTAGGATATTGAAGTTTTTGCACTCACTGTTGTCTAGGCTAGTAAAGCAGGTTCGTCCCTTGTCTCCTAGGTAGAGTCCAAAAACTTGAGCACGATGAGCAGGGTACATGAAGCTCTTTGCCTTGCACACCTTCTCAAATTGCTGAATGAAGCTATACAGATTGTTACTTGTCTAATACTTCTCAAGTTTCTTTGCAACTACAGGTATCTTGGTCTAGCTTCTAGCGTTTGTGGTGATTCCCACTCTAGCTATAGCAATGAAGTTGCTAGGGTTTCTCCACTTTGTTTTGTGGTAGTGTTATCTAATAGTCACTTCATGAGAAGCTTACTAAATGTAAGATCAACCTCTAACTCTCTCTCTCTCTCTCTCTCTATTGGAATTTCCTCTTGCTCTATTTCTTCTTACAATGGCTAGGACTCCTTCGAGCTCATTGAGCTCTACCTCTTTGTGTAGCCTCTGAGCATGTTGCTCCTAGTTATAGCTAGCTAAGTGTTGTAGGGAAACTCTTCCTAGCCTCCTCTCCTCCTCAAGATTGGTTATGATTTCATTTGCGGATCTCCCGTGGTGTGTTATTCTCATTTAACTTGTTGTATCGTGATATGAATTGCTGTATGTTGATTGGAAAATCTCCTAGGTTAAGGTCTTGGTTGTTTGTGTTTATGCTAGCATCTACCATGTTGGCGATCTCTTGAACCACTAAGGTATCAATGAGCGTGATTAGATGGGCTAAGGATATGTCTCTAATTGTGTTTTGTTCCTTTCTTCACTCAGTTATCAAGTGGTTTGAGGCTGTTCACTTCTCAGTGTTGGGTTTCTTAGTTTGCTTCCATAGTCTCAAGGGTATTGTAAGTCCTACTAGTTGGTTTGTTCCTCATCTTGAAAGGTCTAGATGGTCCCTAAAAATGTATTCTGGGTTAGGTAGTCCTTCAATTCAGATGTCCAAAGTTGTAGTGTTTTTGTCCATTCGAGTCTCAGATTTGGCCGTCTGAGTGGTGAGTTTGGTTTTGTCCAAATGATCAGGTCTGGCTTGGATAGGGGTGTTTGTCTGAGTCTGCAAAGATGTGTCTTAGAGAACAATTCGGTCGTTTGAGGCTGTCCGAGAGTGGTCTCTCTAAGCGGACTTTTTGTTATCCAAGTGGACGGACTCAACCATCTGAGTGGGACTATCTGTTTGAGTCCGGGTTAGCAAGTGTGTTCGAGTGGACAAAAGTGACTCGGATGTTCAAGGATTGGTTAGGATTCGACCATTCAAGGCCTTGGGATGCCATCCAAGCGGTGGAAAAATACGTTGAATGACAAAAATTGATGAATGACAAAAAATGATGAAAAATGAATCACTTAATCGCACATGCACCTAGCTATGATCCTATCCTTATTCATCAATCAACAACGAGGGTTCTAAGCAAGGAGGATTTTGAAAGGTCCCAATCCCCTGAACTTCATATTTTGTTTGTGACCCTTTACATAGTACACCACTAAGTCTCCTTGTTCAAAGTTGCATTGTTTGACATGCTCACCAAAACAACTCTTGCGTCATGCCTTCCTCACAGATTAGGGTATGGATTGCCCGTTCTAGACATATGTGCATCAGTAGGTCATCTACAATGCCTTGCCTAGCTGCTTTTCCTATGGTTATGCGAGACATATGATTTGCCATGTCACATTATTTGCCCTTGTGTACTTCCATAAAGAATTCAAATTCTAATGGTAGAAGTAGCTATTGAGAAATGCATCCTATTTTACATGGTTTGTTCACAAGATAAAGCAATTGTTGAGAGTGAAAAAAGATTGAATTTTTGATTGATTTTTGTTGTTTTTGAGGTCTGAATGATTGATTTTGATGGATTTAGAGTGATATATGGTAGTTAATGGAAGTGTTTGAGAGTGTTTTGGATGATATTGATTATATTTTGGAAGCTCATGATGATTTTAAGTAGAGATATGAGGCTATGTGATGTTCTGATAGGTTCTATTGAGGTTCTGATTGGTTCTGATACCTTTTGTATAGCTTCTGTTATGATTTTCTTCTGTATGAAGCATGGATTGATGATTGATGAAGATTGAAATATTTTGGAGGCTTATTGAATTTTTTTGATAGTTTGGAATGGTTTTAGTATGAGTTATGAGGATTTATTGTTCTCTGATTGTAAATCTTCTGTAGAGCTTCTATCTCTGTTTTGTCTCTGCTCTGTAACTGTTCTGTAGCTGCTCTAGTACTGTACTGTACTGTTCTGTAGATCTTCTGTAAGTGTTCTGTAGAATGTATGTGTGACTTTGGGAAAGTTTTCTTACTTTTGGAAAGGATGAATCTAAGTTCAAAAGAGCTAAAACAAATGGAAGAAGGAGCCTACTGAAGACTGTGATAGTGACAGTAGTCAGCTATGAAGAGACACTGTAGTGGCTCTGGTGTCTCTTCATATCAGACATACCTCTTGGGAGGTGCATCCACGACCTAAGAAGGATTATTGAGAGTCATTATGAGAGTATTGTAGTGAGGAGATGATGTACTATTTTGAGAGTGAGAGAGAGAGAGAGAGAGAGAGAGAGAGAGAGAGAGAGAGAGAGAGAGAGAGAGAGAGAGAGAGAGAGAGAGAGAGAGAGAGAGAGAGAGAGAGAGAGAGAGAGAGAGAGAGAGAGAGAGAGAGCCAAAGATAGTCAACTCTATCAAAACAGTGTAACTGTATATGAGAAATTGAGAGAGAGAATTATGAGGACATTGAAGATGAAAACCATGTGATTCATTTCCATTCAAATATGGTGTATTCTTCTATATTCTTTGTTATATTGAAGTATTCTATGAAGATGTTGAAGATTATGGTTGATTCTATCAGATCCGTGGGAGATATCTAGTATGATGTTGTGTGAAGAATTGTTGTTTTCTTTGTTTTGATCATCAAAAGATAAAATAAAAGCTTGTTGATGTTACAAGATAGATTTTCTTGCAATAGAATCCCCTTTTCCTTGGTGTTGCTCTTGGGCTCCATATTTTTGGTGCGCAGCTGGGGAAGCTTGCCATCAAGAAGCATCAGAAGAGGCTAAAAATGAAGGAAATGGCATTGCCAAGAAGAGGAGAATTCAATGGATGTTTGCAAAGTTCCTTCTTCCATTGAAGAGTTGGAGATTCTCATCATCAAAGCCACTTTCCACAAGAAGTTCATTTCACAATGGCGGAAACATATTACCATCATGATGCATGCTCTATGTGGTGGATTGTTTCCTCTTCCTGTTGAAGCAGCAGAAACTTGCATCTTGGTGGAAAATTGTTTGGAAACAAACTAAAGGACAGAAGCAGAGAGAATGACTATCCATGGAAGATTTGGTATTCATTGAGAAGTTTTCAGACATCATCAAGTGGGAGATTGTGAAGAAGCTTCAGGAGTCGTGGTCTGTGGAGGTTCACGAAAATAAGAAGGAAAAGAGTTGGAATTTGTTCGTGGATGCTCATCAGCAAGATACGTGGGATACTTGGTGCACTGTCAATCTTCTGTTTGTCCAATTAGCAACCCACTGGAAGTTGGTAGACAGAGTGTTTTTCACAACATACATTGTTGAAACCCTCAAAAGTTAGCATTATTATAATGACACAACAATGATCCTAAAAAGAATGGGCTTTGATGGAATATCTCCCCCTCTGTAGTGGTTTGAAAGCCGAATTCAGAGATGTTGAAAAAAAGGAAGTAGAAGAGATGTTGGCCAGAGAATCCCCCAGAAACTGAAGATCTCTCTGATTCTATCCTGTTGAGTATAGACCAACTGGTTGGAGCCAAACCCCTGATGAATGATGCAATCAAGAGGCAAGCATTAGAACGAGTCCAAAGGTATGTGAGAAGAGAGAAGGCAAAAATCAAAGCTGAGAATGAGCTTGCGCGCAGAAGCCTCCTTTGACGCCCTAAAAGCACTCTTTACAGAAGTCCACATGGCAACTCAAGGTCCCCTTCCTAGTCAAATTTGTCATGGAAATATTGATGACAGGCCAGCAAATGTAGTCCCATTGCCAATTTTTAAGGGAGAGTACAATGAAGACCCTGATCTTCATGTAGTAGAATTCATGGTAGCATGTGTGGCTAACAATGCCAGAACCCTTGAGCATTGGTTGGCAATATTCCCCGCCACTTTCAAGGGCGCGGCGTTTCAGTGGTATGAGAGACAAGTAGCAGGAACTTTTGGCACATGGGACGACCTGAAGTTGGCCTTCCTCACTAAATTCAGGCGTGAAGGTTTTGAAGAGCGGATGCGAGAGGAGTTCATGAATTTAAGTCAGTCATCTGGAGAAAGGGTAGAAGCTTATGTCTCGCAAATGGAATCCATCCTAAAGAGATGGACTAACCATCATTTGGACGAAGGAATCCAGAAAGGAGTGTTCCTTAGAGGCCTACAACCAGAAGTTCACAAGTTCGTTGAATTGAGAAGACCAGTCAATCTGCAAGCTGTAGTGGAAGGTGCAAGATTGTATGACGAAGTTGAAGCAAGGCTGTCAATGACTCCAGGAAGAGGAGTCTTACCCCCTCCCATGCCAGGAATGATATACCCACCAAATGTAGTTCCAGGGACAATTCCCTACCCCTATCCCTAGATGCAAACAGTGCCGCAGTATAATGTACCTAATCCACTGTAGTCACCACAGACGACAGTGCCTCAAATGATGGTTCAAGTACAACAACAGTGGCCTCAAATAGTTCCTCCAATGGCGACTCAACAACAGTGAAATCCTACCAACTGGAATCAACAATCCCAAGTCTCAGTAGGAACTCTGAATCAGAACCAAAATAGAGGACCCTCTCGATCAACCCGACCAGTGTATGCAGTAATTACGGAAGCTTCCCAAAACCCTACTACAAGCACTTCAGGAGGTGAAAATCTGAAGGACTACTTATCCAAATCAGTTGCAAGTATCAAGAAATAGCTTATGGATGTGATTACAGAGCAGCTATAGATGCTGAAGGTGAATACCGCCAATATATCCACTCTTGCAGGAGGTGGGAGAGATGTGATGCGCTCTAATATATGGTGCAGAAAGTGTCATCAAGCGGGACATTTAGCCACTGAATGTACCAAAAAACCAACAATTCCTGGAGCCTTCTATTCCTACTATTTGTAGAAAAACCATATAGAGGATATTTACTCTCTGAAAGAGATGCATGGACGAAGATAGAAGGATGAAAATGCGAGATTCAACTTGCTAGAATCCAAAATGAAAACACAGGATATTGGACCAAAGCCTAGGGAATTCGGTCCTAACTTCGGTCCAAGGAGGTTTCCCTCTCAAAGTTACAGAGGACGACATTCTGGTAGTGGTCAGAGATCAGGGGTGGAATGTTACAGGTGTGGAGAAAAGGGTCATATCTCCCCGAATTGTCCAAACCCTAGACGATTTGTGGATTACAAGCCCTTATGCAGCTGATGCAAAGGTGAAGGACACACTGCAAAGGACTGTCCAAGTCTAGCCTCTGTAAAGGCCAATGGCACTGATAGCCAACAAAAGGTACAAGAGCCTGCCTCCAATTTGGTAGAGTTGGAAGTTGCCGCTGTCATGCGCACCAAGAAGAAGGAACTAGTTGCTCAGAACAAAAATAACTCTCCTGCCAAGACTACAAAGTTCAACATGCCAACAGAGGGACAAAGCGGTACAGAACAGAACAGTGCAGTACACAGCACTGTAGTGCCACAAAAAGTTACAGAGATAGTCCTAGAAACATGATCAGAGGTCTAGGAGATAGATGATACAAAAGAACCTCCAGAAATAGAGGAAGTACCGATACTGCAATTATTAGAAGAAAAAGGAAAGATGAAAATGGGTGTAGTCCCATTCCCGAGCAGGCTGGAGAAGCCTGTGGATCCTATCAAAGATTATGACTTGGTAAAAGACCCAGACACTTTTAAACCAAACTTAACATTCCGGCAGTTACTGATGCTATCTCTTAGGTGCCGAAAGAAATTCAAAAGCATCTTGACAAGAAGATGCGGACTAAGGATCGCTCCTTCAACAGTGACCAAGACCAATAAGGCCTCGAAGCCTATGAAGGAAGTCGATGTGGCTAACGCCTTCCTAGATTCTGGAACCCTAGAAATTAGTGTATGGATAGAAGGATTCTTTATCTCAGATGCATTGATTGATGGAGGCTCATCAGTAAACATAATGACGGATGTGACAATGAATGACTTAGGGTTGCAAGGAATTCAACCTACGCAGTGGCTTATCAAGTTGGCAGACCAAAGCAGAATTAAACCGTTGGGCATCCTCCCATACGTAAAAACAACCCTTGTAGGAAGAGACTATTGGTTGACATACCTGGTGGTCAAACCAAATTCTTATGGGACCTCATACCCTCTGCTGTTGGGAAGACCTTGGCTTTTTGAAGCAAGAGCCAGGACGGACTGGTTCAAAGGAACCCTAATCCTAGGCAGAGGACCCAACAAAGCAGTGCTAAAGTTGTATGGATCGCAAAAAGGCAATGGATCCCCATCCACCATCGAAGTCATAACTGACTCCTCCAACGAGGTAATAGATGGTACATCAGGAGACGAAGAGGCTGTTAAACAGATTTTTCCTAAGAAAACAGAGGCACAGTCCCTAATAGTGGGCATTGTAAGCCAACTACCAAGGGAAGCAAAATCCTTATCCATGGGAGAATACCTCCTGCCTCAACTAGAATTAACTTCTGAAATCACCTCTGATAGTGAAATAGAAGCATGGATGTATTGTTCTCCCTGTTACATGACAGTCGCAGAGACAGAACAAAGACAGAATAGATACAGAGTAGTAGCAGAGACAGAGGCAGAAGCAGAGTCAGTCATAGAGATAGTGGACTGTAACAGAAATAGAAGCAGAAGCAGAAGCAGATGCAGAGGCAGAAGATCTATTCTTCTCCTGCAGAGCCTCTACAGAAGTAGAGACAGAGCCTCTAGAGGAAGAGGATGAAAATGATGAGGAAGAAAACGAAGCAGGCTATGAAAGTGCAGATGAAGATTTTCCTCTAATAGCGGATGATCTTGTTGATGTCTCTACAGAGACCTCAGAGGCCGAAGATCTCAGGTTGCTGGATGGAATGACCATGGTTCCATTTGGGTTGACCAATGGACCACAAAGTATGCAGAATCTGTATAAGAAATAGATTAAAGGCATAAAAATTAAGTTCACTAATGGCTCCTATTGCCTTGACCATTCATTCTGGAGAAAAGATGATAATGATGCTCCTTGTCAACAGAAGCCAAAGCCCTCAGAGCCACGACTCCTAGAAGGTTTGTGCTATGTGACATTCCTGGACGCATCCTCTGAAGATGAATACCTAAGTCCAGAAGAAATTACCACTCACACGGAAGCAAACAAAGCTCTGATACCCTTCCAACAACCTCAACAGACAAATGAATCATCTGTTTAGAAGGAGGACACTGGTTCTAGTGGAACATCAGACGAGGATACTACTCTCTTGAAAGAGTCAGACCTCTATCCAGAAGCAATCCGTGGGACGTTTATCCGCGAGGTAGAAGGTGAAAGGCAAGTAACATTCTTGGATACTGACGGTACTGAACATCACCTAAAAGTGGGCCTCAATCTTCCAGAAGGAGAATTAGTGGTCCTGCGAGACCTACTTAAAGAGAACTTAGACATGTTTGCTTGGTCATATAAAGATCTAAAGGGGATTGATCTCACAGTATGCCAGCATCACATTGACCTAGAGCCTGATGCCAAACTTGTAAGGCAAAGACAAATGCATATGAATCCTAATTATTCTGCTTTGGTGAAGGCTGAATTATTGAAACTTCTTGAAGTCGAGTTCATTTATCTCGTGGCTAACAGTGAATGGGTTTCGCCCATTGTGGTAGTACCCAAGAAGAATGGGAAACTTCGAATATGTGTGGACTTTTGGAACCTGAATTCGAGGATGAAGAAGGATCATTTCCCTATCCCTTTTATAGACCAACTATTGGACACAGTGCAGGCCATGAGCTGTATTCCCTCTTGGATGGATTAATGGATATAACCAAGTCCGAATTGCAGAAGAGGACCAATTCAAAACAACCTTCACCACAGAATGGGGGACCTATGCCTATAGAGTGATGTCATTTGGGCTCTGTAATGCTCTTGCCACCTTCCAACGAGTAATGATGGCTGCCTTCCAAAATCATTTGCACGATTTCATTGAGGTGTATCTTGGTGACTTTTGTGTCTATAGTTTGATCCGTGAGCATTAGGGATACCTAGAGCAATGTTTTGACAGATGCTGAGAGTATGGGATTTCTCTCAACCTCGACAAATGTGTCTTTGGCATCTCATCATGAGTTCTTCTGGGCTATATTGTCTCTGCACAAGGGATTGCAACAGACCCGGTAAAGATTGAGAAGATTGCTGCCTTAATAGCACCAACAAACCTCAAGCAATTGAGAGGATTTCTTGGCCATGTGGGCTACTATAGAAGATTTATTGCACATTTTGCAACCAAGGCAGCTCCTCTGCATAAGCTCCTAAGGAAAGATGCGAATTTCCTTTGGATTGATGATGACTGTGAAGAAGCCTTTAATACCCTGAAACAATGCCTGATCCAAGCACCTATTTTACAACCTCTTGATTGGACGAAGGAGTTTCATGTGCACACAGATGCATCGGTTGAAGGGCTAGGTGCTGTCCTATGTCAAAAGGGCCCCTCTAAATTAGATCAACCCATTTATTATGCAAGTTGAAAGGTCACTGATAGGGAACGGAACTACATAGTGACAGAGCTTGAGTGCTTGGCAATGGTGTTTACACTGGAGAAGTTTCGACACTATCTATTGTCAACGCATTTCAAGTTCTATGTGGATCATGAAGCCTTGTCCTTCCTGATGAACAAAGCGGATGTTAAAGGATGACTGATGAGATGGTTGCTCCTATTCCAGGAGTTCGATTTTGAAGTGGTCACTAAGCCTAGCCGTTCCCATGTCCTAGCCGATCATCTGTCCACGGATCCCTCAAACAGAAGAAGAGGAACATGATGATCCTGACCTTCCTGATGCTTCTTTGTTTCTAGTTGAAATAGTCACTCCTTGATATGCAGACATATCCAACCTCTTGGCAACTCAACAGTATCCTCCTGGCATCTCAAGCCGTGAGAAGAAGAAGCTTTTGTTAGAATCAGCCCCCTACACCTTGCTAGGCAGTGCACTGTACAAGAGAGGCAAAGATGAAGTATTGCGAAGATGTGTTGCAAGGGATGAAATCAGCATCGTATTGAAAGCATGCCATGACGAACCATGTGGGGGAAGTGACAGCCAGGAAGGCTCTGTTAGCAGGATATTGGTGGCCGACCCTCTACAAGGATGCATATGATTACTGCAAGAGATGTGATGCTTGTCAGCGAATGGGGAAACCCACCAAAACAAGTGCCATGCCACTGCAACCTATTCTTCCCCTAAAGCCATTCGAGAAGTAGGGGATCGATTTTGTGGGTCCCATTGATCCACCTACCAGATGGAAGTAGAACAGATACATCTTAGTATGTACGGATTATGTCACAAAGTGTTGTGAAGCTAAAGCCCTGAAGCGGGACGATGGTAACAACGTAGCCCTGTTCATGTACAAGAATATTATCACCTGTTTTGGCAGTCCCCTTGAGCTGGTAAGTGACAGAGGTACTCATTTCCTTAACAAAATCATGGAGGAGCTGACGGAACTGTATAAGATCTGCCATCGCAAGCCCACTTCTTATTACCCTAGAGGCAATGGCCAAGTTGAAGTCATCAATTGCATCCTTTGCTCGATTCTGACAAGAACGATTGCCGCACATCATTGCGACTGGGATGATCAACTTATAGAGGCCCTTTGGGCATAAAGAACCTCTTGTAAGGTAGCTACATGACAGACCCTTTTCCAACTAGTGTATGGTACAGAAGCCGTCTTCCTTGTTGAACTGGAATTTCCCTCTTTGCGAGTGGCAGTTGAAAAACACTTGGGAGATGAGAAGTCACTGCAATGCCGTCTCCTGCACTTGGAATGCTTGGATGAGATACGACAGATGGCCCTACAGTGCATGGAAACCACTCAGGCGTGATGCAAGGCCTATCATGACAGTTTCATCAAGCACAAGGAGTTCAAAGAAGGCGATCTTATCCTGGCCTATGATTCAAGGTTTGGCAAGTTTCCTGGCAAGCTTCAACAACGGTGGATGGGCCCGTACAAGGTACTTGTTGTCAATCCTAATGGCTCTGTTCAGGTATAGACCGTTGATGCCTCTGATGATCTCTTCCTGATCAATGGCTATCGTCTCAAGAAGTACTTCCCTCTTAGGGATATTGACAATCACAGTCGACCTACCCTCCCCCTTTTGGGCATCACACTATCCTTCTCATCGTGCTTCTGATAGCCCTTATGATTCTCCTCATGAGGCGGTCTCGTTCTGCTAGCCCCTCACATATACTTCTCAACCCGACCTTGTTCTCTTCTCCTCTGATCCAACAACGGTGGCGAGGTTGTCTTGATACATGGTATTTCTACCATTCTCTTTCTTAACAAAAAAAAAGGAAAAAAAAAACAAACAAAACTGTTATGGGAGAAAAGGAAGAAATTCCGTATCATAACAGGCCTCTTTCCAAGAAAAGGTGGAAACACCCTTGGGATTGTGGAAAAGGTGGTAACACCCTGCAGTTCAGGATGGCTGACTCATCAGCAGTACCTTTTCAGCAAGTAATTTGAAGCCACCTCCCTTGGCGCGCTGTCTCTGTAGTATCATTCCGTCTGCTCTTTTTAACAGACGACCTTTCTTACAAAGCATTAAAGTACGAGACTTGTTGGTTGCCTCCCTGGATATGCCTCGTCTTCAAATTCCTGATGACAACAACAACCGACATGATCTTCATCACCAACCCCTTGAGTGATGTGAGCTTTCATCCTAACAGGATGGAGATGTGAGTATGGGCTGCCCTCTGTATCTATCAATGAGTGAGATAGAGGGTGGGGTGAGTGACCAATCTTTTACTTCAAATCAAATGAGAGGTGAGATGTGTGAACAGAGTGTTGCATGCACGGGATGGGCCTCTCAATGCACAATGCACGATCTGTTCCTGTGCACTGCACCATAAGGCTCCTTGGCCTTCCTTCTTGCACTGTATGTCGGCACAAGGCGGGCTGCACCGTTGCACCATCAATTGCACACAAGGCATATGCCCTCTAAACAAGTGACAGCAAGGATTACATCAATGGGTTTCAGGAATGGGCTGCCCTCTGTATCTTTCAATAGAACATGAGACAAAGGGTAGGCTGAGTGTGACTGGTGTTTCTTCAATCAATTATCGAGAGGTGAGGATTGAGGGACGTTACAACCATTGGATTCAGGTACGTTTCCGTTTTCCTATGCACCCATGGGATGGGTCTCTGCCATCAGCACAGGACATGTCACTCTGTTCTGTACACTGCACTGCCAGGCTCCTTGGCCTTCCTCCTTGCACCTATGCCATACGGGTTGGATGCACTGATGCACTATCAATTGTGTACCATGGTATACTTTCTCTACATCATTCCCTTATCGATTTCTAAACCGGGTGTGAGCTCTGGGTTTTCATAATTATTTCCTCTAGTGATGTTAGTAATGGGGCGAGTGACTATTCTTTCATTCCATTTGAGTGATCGTGAGTTGAGTGCAATATCCCTCGTCATCGACGAATTTCCTGTGATTCCTTCAATCAACTATCTCCCTAGGTGCTGCTGTGTGGTCCCTGCCATGAAGGACGAAGAACGTGTGCTGTGAAGACACCTTGTTACCTCCTATAGCCGACAACGATACAAGATGCAACCTCGATAGTTGACATTCCTCCTCGGCAATATGGGCCAAAATTTTCTAACCCTACACCTTCTGTTTCTCAGTGACGGTTATGTCTTAAGTGTGGGATGTTTGTGGGGGCCTGATGTGTGGTACTAGGTCCTTGATGTTCGGTTTACTTCCTGCTAAGGTTTTAAGTGTGGGGACGTGTCCCTGCATGTCTATGTTGCATACTCCCATGCATATACCCTGCTTTGATCATGCATTTACGCCATGACTTCATTCTACCCTGATGGGGTCCCTTCCCCAACTCCTCCGTTCTATTTCACACTGTCCTCGGAGCTGTTTCTTGATCGTTTGCCTTTTTTCTTTGTTTTGTGTTTTTTCCATGTGAACGCACCCTACGTTCATTGAGACTCATATCCAACCTTACAGCCCTATTTGTCCCTTTGAATTGCCTATTTTTCCTTTTTCCCAACCCCTGTTCCGACAGATGGTTCTTGAGTTATTAATTTTTGGAACAATTCTCATAAATTAGACAATTTTCCATGTGAACGCATCTTTATTGCTTTGGAACCCTGATCTGATGTGCCAGCCCTATCCTACCCATTCCCCCTAACATTTTCCCTTCTTACTCCATGTCATTCTGATGCACAGTTCATCCGTTATTAATTTTTGTGGATTTTCGGACATTTTTCGTGCCTATTTTTCACATTTTTCCATGCGACCTGCCCTATTTGCACCGGAATTTTAGTTTAATTGATAGCCATGTCATGCCAACCTTTCCCCCACTTTTTTCTTTTTCCTTTCCCCTCTTTCGACTGTCGGATTTTTAGTTATTAATTTTTCTGAGTATTTTTGGGTGTGTTTTTTGTGTTTTTTCCATATGAACCCCTCCCGGTTCCCCCCAAACTGATTTTTGATGTGCCAGGCCTGTGAATCCCTTTCTTTCGAACATTTTTCCTTTTTACTGTCTTCTATTCTGGTGCACGGTTCTTCTCGTAATAATTTTCGAGTCCATTTTCGGGTCTGTTTTTGGGGGTTTTCCCATGTGAACGCATCCTATTTTGATCAGAACCGTGTTTTTCCATGAGAGGGTTGTTGGACACATTATTCTGCACATTTTTCCTTCTTTCTGCACTTCATTCTGATGCACGGATTTTTTGATATTAATACTTGTATGTGTTCTCGGGCTTGTTTTTTGCATTTTTCCCATGTGAACACCCTGATTTTGCCTCGGAAACCATGTCGAATTTTTCTATCATCTTCCCCTAGTCTCTTGGCACATTTTTCCTTTTAACGGTATTTCGATTTGACGAACGGTTTGGGTTTTATTAATTTTTCTTCCTTTTTGCCGTGTGGCCACGGTTCTCGTGTCGTGCGTGAACGTGCCTGTTTTTGGTTTGACGCGCCTCAGGACATCCCCCTGGCGTCTGTGGCTCGCACGTTGCCGTCCCTGCCCCGTTTGATCCCACGGATGCAAATTGTTTTACCCCTGCTCTGCACATGTGCGCGGGACGGGAGTGCGTTCCTTTTTCACACCCATAACCAATTTATTTTTATTAACAAAACAAAAAAAAGCCCAAAAAATACAAACAAAAAAAACACAAAAACATAACCAATTTATTTTTATTAATAAAAAAACAAACAAACAAATTAAAAGAAACACAAAAACAACACCCACCATTTAAAAAAAACCCAATCCACATTTAAAACAAAAACAAAACAAAACAACAACAACAAACCACATTAAAAAAAAAAAAAAAACAAAAAAAATCAACTCACTCACACGCGACATGAATTAAAAAAAAACAAAAACAAAAACAAAAACAATAAAAAATACAAAAACAAAAAACAAAAAGTTCAAAAAAAAAACAAAAGAAAAACACACAACAAACAAAAAAACAATAATCATAATAATACTAATAATCATAGAACTTTTTAAAAATAATAATAATAAAATAAATAAATAAATAAATAATCACAAAAAAAAAAACAGCGTCTTACTTGCGCGCGGCGTGTCGTTATCTTCCTTCCCCTCTGCGACTCGTTTTTCTCTCCTCTCCCATCAGCTCTCCGCTCGGCGCCACCGCCTCCTTCCCCTCTGCGACTCATTCCTTCCTCCTCTCCTGTCAGCGCTCCGCTCGATGCCATGACCTCCTTTCCCTCTCCCTCCTTTCGCCCTCGCCTCGCCTCTGCCGCTGCGGCCTCCACCCTCCTCCCTCCTCCCTCGCCGCCCCGCCCGGCTTACCTTCTCCTCGCCTCCTCTCTCGCCTCCGCTTCCTCTCCTCCACTAATTTTGCCCCCCTCTCTTCCACCATCCTCCCTCCTCCAGCCCACTTTCTCCTCGAGAATCGCCCGCCTCCTCTCTCCCTTCTCTTCCACCTCCGCCTCTCCCACCTCCTCCCGCCTCCTCTCCTCTTCCGCCGCCACCACCACCAAATCTCCTCTTCTCCTCTCTTAGTTAGTCTCCACTAACTCATTGACTTAACATACTAACTTAATCTCATTGACTTAACATACTAAGTTAACCTAATTCACTTAGGTTGCTAAGTTAACCTAATTCACTTAGGTTACTAACTTACCCTAATTCACTTAGGTTACTCCACTGACATACTTAACTCAGGTTACTACCCTAACCTAATTTCCTTCCCCTAACCCTCGTTTTCCCCATTGTTAGCCCCCGTTTCTGTCCTTTCTCCCCTCTCCCTCCCTTGTTCCCACGCCGTGTGGCTGCTTTCGGTGTGCGTGGGTGTACGGGTCTAGCTCACAGGCGGTCACACGTGAGGACGTGCCTTCGACTTGTCTGTACAGTGGTGTGTTGCAGTCAGCCGTTCACACGTAGTCATCCTCCGCTATTCACACGCAGCTCGGGTACCGCCTTTTAATTTGCAAACCCAACAAATATATAAAAACACATAAAAATACACATAAAACACAAAAAAACTTCAAAATTCATTAAATTGTATTTAAAATTCAAAAAAATTCCTTAAAAATTTGAAACATTGATGAAATCATTTGGAATATTTTCTAAAGTGGAAATTCAAGAAAATAAATTGCAAGAAATTCAAAACTTCAATTTAAAAAAAAAACATCTAAAATGAGTAAAATTCATTAAAAAGTGGTAAAAATTCAGAATACTTCCAAAATAATTTCAAAAAATTTCACAAATCGCCTTGCCCCTTTTGCCGATAATTTCTCAATTGGAAATGCTTCCATAAATGGCTAAAGTATTATTTGAAGCCAAAATCCTAAAATTTAATACCTCCTCATGAAAATTCATTTTAAATTTCAAAAATCAGCTGAAAAATCATAGATAAATTAAAACACATTGTTGACACTTGCTCGATTGTTGAAATTCCACCCTTACACTTCACAATATATGCATGTGTCCTATATCACGTTTTTATCATTAAAAAAAAAAAAAACAAACAAAGGAAGAAAACGAACGAAAAAAAAAAAAAAAACCAAATACTATACAAAATACAAACACATCTAAAATACAACTTAAAAAAAAAACAAATAAATAAAACATTAAAAAAATCAAAATAACATAAAAACACTAAGGTGCTTTATTTTTTTCAATCACAGTGGGGTTTTTTTTTTGACTGGATTCCTTGCATTTGGGACTACTCCGTGCGCCTTCAGTCTATTGCATACACACCCCTACTAGATATTTATTTTTTTGAGCTTTATTCATTTTTATTTTCTCTTAACCACAATTAATTGCTAAAATGAACTTTATTCACCCACTTTTTCACGCGCTCTCGCACTAAACACACAGCTTTTAATAATTAAAATCAACCAGTCGTTCACTTTACACACGCTATGTGCGCTTCAGAGACACCTTAATTTTTAATAAAAATAAACCAGCCGCCATCACAAAAAAGTACGTACAGGCAAAAAAGCACTCCATATCACCATTAATTTTTAATTAATGAATTTGTATTTAGAGACCCAGTCTGGGAATCACAGTCTGGGTTTCGTGAAAGCACCGCTTTACCCTAATAAATTGTAATTACAATTTTAAGAAGGAATCGTCATTTTCTTATTAAGGTTTATAACTTAATAAAATGTCACCCATTGTTAATAATTTCTTAAAATAAACCCTTCATTAAAACCATTTCCCCTCACTATACTTTTTTTTCCCTTTTGAATAAATGCACTTCGTGGGATGGACACGTAAAGTCCTCTTAGCTGAAATTGTTGGTTAAAGTGATGGTCAGGTCCTAATTTGATTTTTATGGTATTATGGTTTTCTTATGTGCTACGATTACGGGTACAGTTTGTAGTTTTTCTTCTTTTTTGCCTAATATGGGGTCTTGGGTGACTGCTTGTTGCATCGCATGAAGTTTTTGGTCGCATATGTGTAGAGGTCATACATAATTTTTTCTAGAATGTGGGTTATTTGGGGTGGTAAATTGGTTAGTTATGTCTGTGTGTGTCCTTCTTTTGATCGATTTCTTTTTGATAGCTATTTTGGTTGTTTTGCAGGCATTCTTTGTGATTGACTGTGTTTGTGGTGTGTGTGTTTTCCATTGGAATGGCGCCTCACGCTCCTCCTCCTATCCAGTATGTGCCGTTGATCAGTAGGGATTATTCTCCCCTACTGGCTTATCTTTCCCTTTATCAAACCAACTCAACAGCTATCTTACCTCTTCTAAGGTTTTCCTCAAATTCCTATATTTATCTATTGTTCTTTCATCGAAGATCGAGTCTTTTCCCCTTCTCCACCATGCCCTTCTCCATCTATCCATATACCTTCTACTTTTCCTATTTATCAATTGACACATTTCCTAACTGATTCACTTAAATTTTCAGCCACTCCTTCTTTAGCTTGTTCCTCCTTTTATGATTTTGCCTACTTATCTCTTCATTGTCTTTTACTTATTCCACTTCCATCTCCTACCACTTCTATTTCTCAACCCCCTCAGTTAGTTAGTGGGTACGAATGATTTAATCAGCAGATTTCGAGAAGAAGAGGATGGAGCTCGACCGATTCTCTCACAGGACCACAGATTAATTGGCCATTAATTCCAGGGGACTGGACAATGGCTAGTCAAGCATACCAGAATTGCCTCCATTTTGCTCACCAATATTCACAATCTCTAGATCCTTCAGTGAGATTGACGGCTCATTTTGCTTGGTATCTCGCATATATGCATAGGCATTCACATAACGATCAAAAGGACATTCCAAAGCTTTGTATGAATGTCAATGTGAACATTGATTCCCAACAGTTGGATGTCCTATATTTTCATGCCCTATGTCTACCTAGCAGATACCTTGTTTTGCTAGAAAGGATGTGCTGCCTGCAGTTCTTTCAAAATCCTCCAAAGACATTTGTAGATGAGTCCTTCTTCGTGGATCGTTTTCGAAACCACCAAGCCTTCAAAAGGGATCACCTTCATTGATGCCTTTGCAATGTATTTTGGATAATTCTTAATGATATATATCTCTCTTTTTAGAGGTGTCATTTAGATGGTTGAGTTTAGCGTTTGTGTTGTGGGTTAATTGTATGTGATGAGTTCATGTTGGTTGAATAATTTGTTCGAGAGCTCTTTTCAACTATTGATAATGGATGAAACGCCTATGATGGAAAGTTGAAAAAGAATCTCTTATATCCTTTACAATTTTGTTATGACTTTTAAATGATTATCAAATGAGTTAATGAATAATGAAATTTTCCTTTAGTAGTATTTTCTATCAGATACAGGTGATAAGTTGGGGTCGTGGTTTGGCGAGATTATTGAAGATACTGAAGAAGATCAAAACTGATCTCTTTAGTGAACTTATATTCTTCTTTTCCTTAGGCCGCGAGGACGCTTCCTTTCTAAGTGTGGGGATATGTTGAGAGTGAAAAAAGACTGAATTTTTGATTGATTTATGTTGTTTTTAAAGGTCTAAATGATTGATTTTTGATGGATTTACAGTGATGTATGGTTGTTAATGGAAGTGTTGATGATATTGATTATATTTTAGAATGTCATGATGATTGCGTCGCTATTTGCATCGCAAATAGTGACACAAATAGCGACGGGCTGCAGGGAAAAAATGCGGCCGAAACCCGAGCGCGGTTTTCATTTCTTTTGCTTCATTGAGAGTTTTGAGAGCGAGAGCGAGGGAGAAAGCGACCGTCGTGAGAGAAGAAGAGGAAGAAGACTTGCTGCCACCGCCGCCACCGCCGCCGTTGTTCGCGAAGGAGAGGAGGAGCCTTCATCGCAAAGAGAAGCCGCCCCACACTCGCCATATCTCATTGGTGAGTCTCCCTCTCTCTTTCTTTTGCTTGTTCAAGGTTTAAATCACTCTCTTTTGCTTGTTTAGGAGAGGAAATGAAAGAGAAAGAGAGGGAGAGGGAGAGGGAGAGGGAGAGGGAGATAAAGAGAAAGAGAGGGAGAGTGCATTCTCTCTCTCCCTCTCCCTTTTGCTTGTTTAATATTTAAATCACTTTCTTTTTTGCTTGTTTAGGAGAGGAAACGAGAGAGTAAGAGAGAAAGAGAGGGAGGGGGAGGAAATGAGAGAGGGAGAGAAAGAGAAAGAGAGGGAGAGGGAGGGAGAGTGCATTCTCTCTCTCCCTCTCCCTTTTGCTTGTTTAATGTTTAAATCACTTTCTTTTTTGCTTGTTTAGGAGAGGAAATGAGAGAGAAAGAGAGAGAGAGAAAGAGAGGGAGAGGGTGAGAGAGAGAGAGAGAGTGCATTCTCTCTCTCACTCTCTCTCTTGCTTGTTTAATGTTTGAATCACTTTCTTTTTTGCTTGTATAGGAGAGGAAATGAGAGAGAAAGAGAGAAAGAGAGAAAGAGAGGGAGAGGGAGAGAGAGGGAGAGAAAGAGAGGGAGAGGGAGGGGAAGGAAATTTAAGATAATAGACTTATCGATAATGGTATGCAATGTGCTTTGCCATGGGCCACGTACATTGGTGACTCTTTAAGATGGCTTAAAAATGGTAAATTCCTTCATAGTGTCCAAGTAGGGGATCTAATTGTGATATGCATAATTCATTGTTTTTGTATTAACTTTATAGGCATAACAAATTAGAAATCATGCCAACTAGTCAACGGAAGGACTAAAAGAAAATGATACCCTAGCTAATGGTCATTACGGTACTTCATCAAAATGAACCCAAAAGTATTGTTATAGAAGAAGAAACCCTTAAATTGAGTATATGATATTTTCTCTCAGGTCTTATGACTATGAGTAGAATTGATTGAAATAAATTTTATTACTATAGTTATTAAATTTCATAGATGGTGCGCATTAATTTTAATACGCGATCCCAGGACAAAAAAACCACATTTCTAAGATGCTTTTTGTTGAGACTGATTTATTATTAGACTAAGAGATCCTCAATGATGCTCAAAATGGATTACTTATACTCAAAGCCGAGATATAACAAATAATTATCTACCGGAACAAACAAATCCTTGAGCATGATACAAGGCCGAGATATAACATCGAAAAATCTCTCAACTACTATATACAATGCAAGATTTATGGTCAACTTGCAACTTGACGTACATCTCCATAAAGCTATCCATTTAAGCCTCATTTGCTATAATGTAGATAAGATGGAAAACGAAGAAGGTCTTATTGTTCAAGACCGCGAGACGTATCTTAATTAGCGTGTCCCATGTCCTTGCTCTCAATGCAAGTTGGCAATTAGACAAAAACACCGATTGTCTATAGAACACGTACGACGATTTGGCGAGTTTCAATCTGAGATCATTGATTAGGCGATTGCGGATTTTCAACAAACGGTAATTTGAAGTTAATATTAATAATGCATTGTACTCTCAAGCTAATTGAAAACCATACACAATAAGATTGGGTCTTGTTGGCAAATTTTCTATCCAGGGGGGTGATGTCTCGACCCAAGGGGGAGTGCACCCTTTGCGGCCAATTAGAAGAGTTCGTGGACGTGTGATGGATGGATTGCAGGAGCCAATCCACCACTTGCAAGGCCCATCTATACCGTCAATGCCAGAGGAGACAGACAACCTTCCTGACCTACCTACAATCTTGGAGCCTGAGATGGAGGCAATGATCGATGCATTGATTTCCATGGATGTTGAGACATCTGACCGGCTTAGAAAGGAAGCATCCATACCATTATATGATGGGTGCCGAGTATCTCGGTTGAAGACATTGCTTGCACTCTTAAGTGTGCAAGCAAAATACGGTTGGAGCGATACGAGTGTGACTGAGTTATTCAGGTACCTTGCACATAGGCTTCATTGATTTTTTTATAAATAGTATTATTGCAAACATTTGTGTTTTTTCAAGGTGTTTTATGATTTTTTTCAGGTTATTGAAATATCATATATTACCACCTGCAAATACCATGCCTGAGTCTCGTGATGATACACGGCATGTTTTACGGAAGCTTGGCATGGACTACAATAACATCCATGCATGTATCAACGACTGCATATTGTTTCGAGATGAATACGAGACTATGGAGACATGTCCAAAGTGTGGTGCTCACAGGTATCGACAGGACTTGCAAGGGCAAACCATCCCTCAAAAAGTTCTCAGACACTTTCTGCTCATCCCCCGCATAAACCACATGTTTTGCACGTCTGCCATGGCAAGCTTGACAACATGGCATGTGCAGAATAGGTCCACGGATGGAGTTCAACGAATATCAGCGGATTCGCGCGCATGGAGCCACATTGACTCTACCTTCCCAGGCTTTGCACGAGAGCCAAGGAATCTTCGGCTCGGTCTCGCCATGGATGATGTGAACCCATTCGGTCTGCGCTCGACTTCTTATAGTGTGTGGCCTATAGTGCTTGTCAACTACAACATCCCTCCATGGCTTTCTACGAAGAAATGACATCTCATCCTTAGCTTGCTCGTCCCGGGCCGTTACAAAGTAAAAAATATGGACGTGTATCTTCGTCCATTAGTCGATGAGCTTAAGATTTTGTGGGAGGAGGGGGTCACTGTGCAAGATATGAGCAGGCGCGATGGTCGGCGGTCAGCCAACATTCGAGCCATTCTCATGTGGACGATGCATGACTTTCTGGGATTGGGAGAGTGCTCATGTGAGCAGACCTTTGTTCTCGCTGGTAATATCTATATTTTATTTCATTCAATCAAGTATTCACTAGGTCGTGGCTCACCTTACAGGTCTGGTTACCTCAAGTTATCATGCATGTCCATTGTGTGGGCCACAGTTAGACTTCCGAAGGTCACGAACCATGAAGAAGATGGTATATCAAGGATTTTTTGAGAACGAGGCAGACTTGTTCTTTTGTGGTGACATGTCTATCGACCTTCCAGTGTATGCAGAGTTGTGTCAGGAGATTAACATGGGACCATAGAATACTTCATTCTTGGAGAATTGTATTACTCAATTCGTTGTTTAGATCTTCCATAAAGGTACATAAGATATGTATTTTAAGAGGGATTTTTCAAAAATGATTTATATTACTGTGCTTTGTATAGTTTAAATTGATTATTCTAACATCATTTTTTATCTATGCAGGTGATATTTTCAGGATGAGTCGAGGGATGAGCGATGAGGAGTTTCAGGACATGATGGCATGCATGTCTCCAGATCAGCTCGCGAGATTCAGAGAGATGGCAGACCAGGAGCTGTCTCGTTCTTCGTCAGGGCGCTCTGCTAGATTTGCTTTAGCGCGATCAGATGCTTCAGCTTCGAGCAAACGATCTCGACGCTCACGACTTGGGCCAGAGGGAGGGACTACAGGAGGATCAGGGGGGTGCTACTGTGGAGACATGGACGTGGTGTCTCCGTCTCGTCGTTCAGCTGGAGCTGCGTCACCTCCAGGATTTGTCACACCTGTGGGGACGTCTACTCCAGTTACTCCAGCTTTTGCGCAGCCGTCAGTAGGTGGTACGCCTTTTGGTGGCACTCCTTTTGGTGGCACCCCCTTTGGTGGCACCCCTTTGAGTGGCACTCCAGGAGAGGGTATCCCCGTCGGTACACCGGATGTACAGGGGTCTCCTGGATATGCCCAGGAGCGTGGACGGAGATGGGAAAGGGCCCATCTTAGGCAGACTCCTAGGGGTTATGGATACCTAGTGGATAGTAGGTCAGGAGCCATCATCATGAATGATGAGGGGAGGAGGGTGATGGCTCGAATGAGGGATTTGTGCCAACAAGTTTTTCGGCACAACGTCCGGATAATTGGAGGAACATACAGGAGGGGAGCAAGGACTACATAGTAGCATCCTTGCACGAGGAGTTTCCGGTGCCAGCCGCAGTAGATAGATTCTCTACGGGCTGGATGATGGATTGCATGCGTGCATACATGTCACATAGACGATCCGACGTACGCAAGGCAATCAAGAGTGGGGCTCCAAAGCCCGAGTGGTTAGATGCAGACGACTGGCGCCGAGACTGAGGGAGGAGGCTACAGATTCGCCAGGATGTTGGAGTCAGCAGCGGGAGGCGGCGAGGGCACGAATCGAGGCCGGAGCGGTGTATCATCTTGGGAGTGGCGGCCACAGGACATATTTGGAGGACTTTGTAAGTTTCTCTTTTGTTTTGCTTATTTGTTTTTTTGAAATATTCTTTGTACTGACAATCATGTTTTTAACAGTTAGCATTTTGTTTTCTTTGCAGCACTCCATTACAAATCGCGATCCGCAAGGCCTTGAGACTCGATATGCAGAGAGGCACGGTCTCAGGGCATTGATCAACCGATTGTATAGATGCGGCGACCCTGTAAGTCACTCATCTTTCTTGTCCGTAGTTACCATGAGATATTTGAATGCATTATTGTATGGTGGATTGATATGTTGTTTCTTTTTCTGCAGAATCTGTTTGATGCTCCTTTGTGGCGGGACGAGCTTTCGGGGGATGAGGATTTCTAGCTCGCCCTTGGATCCTTAGAGCTCACACACCTTTAGTTTTTAGTCGCCTGATCTATGTAGACATTTTCTATGTATTAGTGATATCCTTTCATGATTGTACCAATCGCATTTTATGCGATCATGTATTTATTTCATGTATCAGTTTTATGATTTCAGTATACATTCTTTTTGTTTGCAAGTGCTTTGTATGCAGCAGTGCAGAAACTATTTTGTATGGCTCTCATACAGCACACAGTGCTATATGTGGCAGGGCAGCTTGCTGCCCTGCCATAAATTTTTTTTCCCTGTTACCGTCGCTATTTGCGTCGCAAATTTACTGCTCGCGTCACTATTGGCCTCGCTATGAGCGTGGCAACTTTACTGGTTGCGTTGCTATATGCGTCGCTATCAATGCAGATAGCGACGCATATAGCGACGTTTCTATGGCATCGTCAATAACGACGCTTTTTGCGACGACGGGGGCAAATTTTGTTGTTTGTATTTTCGTCGCTTTAAACGTCGGTATAAGGTCTATATCTTGTAGTGATGTTCTTATAGGTTTTGTTCCGATTGGTTCTAATATCTTTTGTATAGCTTTTGTTTTGTTATGATTTTCTTCTATATGAAGCATGGATTGATGATTGATGAAGATTGAAATCTTTTGGAAGCTTATTGAATAGTTTTTGATAGTTTGGAATGATTTTAGTATGATTTATGAGGATTTATTATTCTCTGATGACCTTTTGTAACCCTCTGTAAACCTTCTGTATAGCTTCTGTCTCTGTTCTGTTTCTGCTCTGTAACTGTTCTGTAGCTGCTCTAGTATTGTACTGTATTGTTCTGTAGATCTTTTGTAAGTGTTCTGTAGAATGTATGTGTAAATTTGGGAAAGTTTTCTAACTTTTGGAAAGGATGAATCTAAGTTCAAAAGAGCTAAAACAAATGGAAGAAACAGCTGCTGAAGACTGAAGAGAAGACTGAGTGACAGTGACAGTAGTGAGCTATAAAGAGACACTGTAGTGGCTCTGGTGCCTCTTCATATCAGACATACCTCTTGGGAGGTGCATCCACGACCTAAGAAGGATTATTGAGAGTCATTATGAGAGCATTGTAGTGAGGGGATGATGTACTATTGAGAGAGAGAGAGAGAGAGAGAGCCAGAGATAGTCAATTCTATCAAACAGTGTAACTGTATATGAGAAATTGAGAGACAGAACTATGAGGACATTGAAGATGAAAACCATGTGATTGATTTCCATTCAAAGATGGTGTATTCTTCTATATTCTTTGTTATATTGAAGTATTCTATGAAGATGTTGAAGATTATGGTTGATTCTATCAAATCCGTGGGAGATATCTACTATGATGCTGCGTGAAGAATTGCTGTTTTCTTTGTTTTGATCATCAAAAGAATAAAATAAAATCTTGTTGATATTACAAGATAGATTTTCTTGCAGTAGAATCCCCTTTTCCTTGGTGTTCCTCTTGGGGCTCCAGCAATGCTTGATTATCAACAAAGAAGGTAAAGGGTGCAACTAGAAGATAATATCAAAATTTATTAAGAGTAAACACCATAGCTAGCCCTTCCCTCATTGTTGTGGATTAGTTCATCTTCATGTTAGTGAGTTTTTTGCTTGCAAAGCTCACTAGGTAATCCAAGTTATGCTCTCCAAGTTGGCACAAAACCACTCCCACGGTGAACTTTGACTCATCAATGTGCACATGGAAGATAATGGACCAACATAGGGCTTGTAGAATAGGTGCAGTTGTCAGAACATTTTTCAATTCTATGTAAGCGTGCTGGCACTCCTCATTCCACTCAAATACAATCAAGAGCTTGTAAAGTGGTTGTGCAATGAGTGCGTAATTCAACACAAACCATTGATAGTATCCCATGTGGTTGAGGAAGCACTAAACTCCCCTATAGTTAATTGGTGGTGGTAAATTGATAATCACTCTAGCTTTGGAAAAGTTGATAGCAATGCGGCTTTTTGAGACCACATGTCCTAGGATTCATACATGCTTTACGAAGAAAAACTGGCATTTTAAGGGGTTTAGAGAGAGACTGTATTATCTACATTGGTCAAAGACTATGTAGAGTTTGCTTAGGTGCTCCTCCCAACTGGAATGAACACACAAATCATCGACGAATACTTCCAATCATTTTTAAAGCATGTCCTTGAAAATGGCACACATGAGATGTTGAAAGGTAGCTGGTGCATTAGTCACATCAAATATGGCATGACTATATAGGTAAACACACCCCATTCTATTGCAAATGCCATTTTATGCATGTCATCTAGGTGCACTTGCACTTGGTTATATTCGAAGAAGCCATCCAAGAAAATGTAGGGTTCCTTTCTTGCCACTCTCTCAAGCATGTGCTTGGTGTATGGTAATGGATAATTGTCTCTCCTTGTCGCTACATTGAATTTTTTGTAATTCACACACACTAGAATATTCCCATTCTAATTTAGAACAATTACTATGGGTGATACCCAGTCCATGTGGTGGGTGGTTACACCTTGTGAACTGACTATCACTCATGTTCTTTAGGAGGTTCATACAAAAGGCTAGTAATAAAGTAGCTCTCATCTCATGAGCACAACTATCTATGCCCGCATTTATATAAAAAAAGAGGGGAATTAGTCGCTCTTCCTCTACCATGGGCTTTTGCTTAATAAGTATTCTTAAGAGACATAGATAGTTACAAGTGGTGATAAATGTTGGATCTAGACATGAAGAAAACTCCTTGAGGAAGTGCACAATAGATAGGCGAAGATTTCTTTTGGTGAAGGTCATGCACTTCTTAGGGATTGCAGCATTAACATTGTAAATTCAAGGAAAATCATACCTTCCATGCATCTCTTTGGATCAAAATCTACTTCGTATCTCCTTGGGTAGGGCATGTAGGTCATATTATCCCTTTCATATAGCAATGTGTTGCAAAAGGCCATCCATGCAT
Source organism: Lygodium microphyllum (assembly GCF_053477565.2). Taxonomy (NCBI): domain Eukaryota; kingdom Viridiplantae; phylum Streptophyta; class Polypodiopsida; order Schizaeales; family Lygodiaceae; genus Lygodium; species Lygodium microphyllum. Next base: position 114,548,150 of record NC_141152.1, read on the forward strand.
CCATATTTCCATCCCATATATTTCTTCTCTATTTTGGTTGGGATTCATAGCTCTTGACTGCTTTAGGATCATCCATCACTTTATCTTTCCAGTACCTCTAGCGAGTTCCGTCTACCATAGTGTTGGTTGCCTTGCCCTTTTCTCTAGCCACCTTTTTCCCAGCCACATTGAAAGCTTGATCACCTCCTCCACTACCCTTGGTGATAGTAATCGATCAAGTGATCGGGAGTAGGAGAAGGTGAATTTGAAAGGATTGCATTGGCATTCATACTGTTCCCATAGGGACAATTCTTGTGCCCAGCTAACATTCTCCATGTCAAGGGGTAGGGGCTTCAAGCACTATTGGAATTAAGCTTTCTTTGCGATAACTCCACCAATTCCCTCCTTTTGCATTTGATTTCCACAATTCTCTCTAGGGCAGTAAGGTCTTCGTCATGCACTTGTCCTTGCAATTCAGGTTGTGGATGTGGGCTTGGAACATTAAGTTGCTCTTCCTCATCATTCTACTACTCAAAATCAAGCCCTTCTTCAAGATTTGGCTCTACAAGCTCCTAAGTAGGGGGCTGTGCTTGTTGCTCTTGTTCCCTAGATCCTAGCAAGTGAAGCTCTTTCCTAGACAACCCTACCTTGATGAGGTGTTTCCTTTGTTCTTCTATGCTTAGACTAGTGCTAGTTTTGGGTATCTTTTCATGGAGGCCATATCTTACTGCTCTCTTTGTGAGTTATAATTTCCTTTTGAGCCCTTGGATTGTCTCTTCTCCTTTAGCCTGAGTGACATGTAGCACCGTGTTCAAGAAAGCCTCTTGCTATGCCAGCCTTCGCCGTCTTTATTGCCTCCACTTTTCCTTCAACCATTATGCCCTTACTTTCTGATAGCACCAGGTGCTCTGCTAAATCTTTGATTTGAGCCTTGTTCCTTTCTATCTTTCCATATCGCAAGCATATTTTCTTTGTCTTGGCCCTGGCATTCCACTTGCTCCTAAGGAATGCCCTACTCATGGAGTGCTTCCTGGAGTTGATTATCCAACTCTGCCATATTCTTTTGCATTTTTGTGGCATGTAGCTCCTCTTGTCTCAAATCATCCCTTTGCTACATTAACTTCTTGTTTTCTAACTCTAGACGTTTGTTTTCTTTGGAGTTTAAAGCACATAGTTGCTCTAAAGCCATGAAGCTTTCTCTTTCTGCTTTGTACAGGTCCTGTAAATTTTCTTCACCCTAACTTGCCTTCAAGGCCTCATTTAGTGCCATCACTTCCTTGGTGTATATCATCATTTCCCTTGTTTTTTCTAGTCAAAAGGCTACAAAAGTAGCATTTTTTGTTTCTACCTTGGCAAGCGTAGCTTCTCTCTCCTCATTCATTCTCTCACACTGGCTCTAGATATCTTTCACTAGCTCATCATACTCTTTTGTGTTGCACACTGCACCGACGGTACTGAAGTGGTTGATACCTTAAGGCATGGCACCTTAGCTTCTTGTGAAGATTTTGCATTGGCTGTTGTTGGTCTCTTGGCACCTACCATTGAGGCTTCTTTTGATGCTATTGGTGCCAACTCATGCAGTTTGCCTAGTAGGTACTGCACCCATGCCAACACGTTACTCTTATTGACCACTACTTCTTTGGCTCCTTGTGTTGGGGTGGTTGTGGAAGCCGTGATTGATGGTATCGCATGCATGGGGGCCTTTCCCTTACCTTCTACAAAACTGGTCTTTGTTCAACCTCCTCTATAGCAACAACACTTTGCTAGGCATAGCTTCATGTTTCGGGCTCATCGTGGCTAGCTCTTGGGGTTGAGAGAGTGTTTCTACTGATCTTCTAATGGCAATGGCCACCCACTCCTCCTCCTTTCATCTTATCCTTTCTTCCTCCTCCTCTTGTCTCTTTTTACATTCCTCTTCAAGCTTCCTTAATTCTTCTTGAGACCTTTGCAGATCTCTCCTTTCTTTATTGGTGAGATATTCTTGATGGGAATCTTCAATGTAATTCTCCACCTTTCTCCCTGGTTAGATGGCATTGAGACTTGCTCCCCCTACTCCCTTATTGTTCTCTTACTTGAGATTCCTTGTTGTTGTCTTTGGTAGTTAGCTTCCCTCTTCTTAGCTACTTGCTCTACTTCTTCTTATTGAATCTTGTTTGCTTCTTATTCCCCAAGATTCCCTGTAGAGAAAGAGACATAAGGGCTAATTGGAATGGGTGAGTGGTACTTATGGATTCGGAATTGTTATGGTGTTTCCTCCCCTTTCTCTTCTCTATCCATTCCCCCCATGGCCTCTTGTATTAGGACTATTAGCACTCCTTTGAAACATATGTTTGATGCCTTAGATGTGGGGTTTTTCCTTTCTAACTCAGCCCTCATTGTTGGGGATTCTCCACCCATGGATCTTAGAGCTAATGACACTAGTACGCTAGCTAACACCTGGATTATTGTTTAGACATAGGATTTCAGGTTAGGCTTTGTCTAATGCCTTGGCTACAATGCTCTCGAGTAGTTATACCCGTATTCTATTCATGAGTGCATTGTACATGTGGCTCAAAAGGGGAGCATACACCATCTTGGCTTGCAATTTGACATAGGGCTCGAGGATGTCTACTATGTTGATTCCATCATTTGTGTATACTCGTTGCTTATTTATTCCCAACATCTCATACACATATCTCTTTGGCCTCTTTTCTGGCTTGTCCACCAATCCTAGAGCTTTCTCAACCAACTCCGGGCTAAGCACAACTTTCACACTCCTAGTTACATCCCCCTTGTTTGATCATCATTATACCACAGTTTTCCCTGGTATCAAAGGACCTGAGAAATTTTGTGCATCTATTGTGATCTATTTTCTAGCCACCCTTCTCAAGGTACTTGGATTGCATTGCTTGACAATTTGCCTAGACATGTCCTCAATTGCCACAAGTTCTTCTAGGTTGTGTATGATTTGGTATCGTAAGTGGTTAAACACTTGTACCTTTGTGGGTTAGATGATATTTGTTCTGTTCCTCCTTAGAAATGATAGCCTTGCCATTTGGATCCCTATCACAACACAAGAGTTCTCTTTGAAGGACAAGTTTTTCTTAAAAACAAAGTGGTTAGAAGAAAACATTATCAAACAGTGAAATGCATAGGCCAAGGCATGAAAATTTTTCACAGCAATCAATCCATACATTTCACGTAAGAACTTCGTGAATAAATTTTCACTAATTGAAATTTCAATTTATCCTTCTCTTTGGAGTTCAATCATATTTCAATTCATATCCATCTTTCACCTTACTTTACCTTTCACCTTTCCTCCCCTCTTAGAATGATGAGAATCCTTCCTAGGATTGGAGAATGAAGGGATAAGAGTGTTTGGTGTGCTCTAGTGTTTCAAGAGCCAATCGTACAAGTTTGGGTTATACTCCAATGTAGCATGGCGGTCCATGTCTTATGGGCAAATGTCCACATGTGTGATACAGGTGAAGTCATCGGTCAAGAGATCACCTGAGTTAATTTTGCAAGAAATATGAAGTTTTTCTTTGGTTAGGATCCTATCTAAGAGTGGAGTCATATTCGAAAGTCTTGATGGCGCATCCTTTTTTGCTCTACATTGGTCATGATTTGGCAATCCTCTTTTTCCCATTATTGGATGTGGAGAGTATACTATTTCGGTAGGAAATTGGATTTGGATTCAGCTAGCTTTATCATCTCATGAAACTTATCTCATAACATTGGAACTCTGGTTTTCTTGAAGGATGTGATTAGCTGTTGGTTTAAGGCTTTTTCTTGGGAGATTTCAGTGGTAATCAACTCTACTACAGTCATGGGAGCTTTCATGAATATGAATTCCAATTCCTCCTAAGAAAAAGGCAAAGAGCGTATATCGTTTGCTATTTATTTGTCAAGCATGCCTAGGTCCAAGAGCTTATAGCTTCTAGCAAATAGTGTGAAAGTTGAGTCCAATCATTTGATACAAGTTACTAAGTTATCTCTTCCAGGTTCATGGCCATATCAAATGCCTATTCAAGAATGGATCGGTGTTGATAAAATGGTTTAAGACCTATGGGTGAGATGCTTAGCTATGGTTACCTCTACTATGAGGTGCTCATTGGAGTGTTTGTTATCTGCTGCCTATGATTGAGCTTGTGGTTCAAGGGCCATGTGGGTCTTTGTTTGTGTAGTGGGTGGTGCATTGGAGGTATTAGGGAAAGGCCTATCAATAGTGGGTCTGACTTTTGGGCAATAGACCCATTGAGTGTTCATGGATTGAGCATCTTTTTGTTGGCTTTGATTTTTACCTCCTACTAGCTTATGGACACATGTATGTTGATTGCAAGATTGTGATGGATGGGAAAGTGTGCCATTCATGGATTTAGGTAACCACATTAGGGTGTTGAAGTCATAGAAACATTGGGTGATAGGGCTTTTGGCACCCATCATGGTTTGGTCCTTTTCCTGTTCATGTAATGCCAACTTTTTCTTTTAGATCTAGTGTATGGGACACGAGAGCAATGAGATCTTGTGGATGTGTCCTTGGTTAACTGCGATTTACATTTGGAAACCCACTTGGTTATTTGGATTGCAGCTTTGGTTGGGGCTTCTAAGTATTGTGAGTATTTCACACTGGGTGTTTGCGTGGGTTCGCTATCCCCTCCTTAGGGTTGACACTAAGTTTAACTATCGATGGCACTATATGGGCATTGTGGTGAAGTCACAATACCCATGCTGAAAGTCATGACTATCCTAACATTTCCTATGGTAAGGTGGATGTATTGAGAGTCGTAGTCAATGTTGCAGTGAGTTTGTTTCTTGAAAGCATGACTCAAAAGTGATTCCTTGCCAAAACCTTTTTTGTTAGGTAGTACATAAAAGATGATCGAGCAGCTCTCAGTCTCCATATAAACCATTACTTTGCAGTTCCCTAGTAGTGGATAGGACTGCCCCTTGAATGGGCTAAGTTTGGCATTAGCCGGTTGCACTTGGGGCTAACCAATGAGGGTCCAATGATCATATGTGAGGATGTTATTATTAGCTCCCTCGTCAATTAATGCATCAAAGTGATGTGCCTGTTGGGCATTTACCATTATGCATAAGTAGGTTGGTGCTACTGTTTCTTCGTCCTAATCCTCCATGTGTGTGATACTTTCCACTCTAACGTTCATGGGTGGTGTTATCATTGGAGCTCATCTAGCGGGTGTGATGGAGGGTGGTATTTCTTGATGTGGTTGCCATTGAAAAATCCTATACCCTCTCCTTTTAGGGTTTCAAGCTCCACGTTGCTTGTTCTTCTAATGTTACAGATTTTGAAAGCTCCGAACCCCTTGAACTTCATCTTTTGTTTGTGACCCTCTACAAAGTATAACAACACTAAGTATCCTTGTTCAAAGTTGCATTGTTTGGTATGCTTGTCAAACCAACTCTTGCATCGTGCCTTCTCACAAATTAGGACATGGGTTGTAATATGCTGGGTTTCACATAGGCGTTCTAGTTCTACTAGGTGATTTGTCCATGCTTCCTTGCCATTTCACCTGTTTTGGATTGCTACTAGCCCATAATGTTGCCATTAGCTTATTGTCCTAGTCACTACGGGAGGTAGAGACCACCTTGGTTAAAATATTCACTAGGATTTTATTTGTGGCTTTAGCTTTGACCATTTATGGTGAGGATTTTCAATGGATTATCAAGAAGGTGGATAACAAGTGGGCAATCAGTTTGTTGTGATGAAGTGTATGACTTGATCACTCACACTAATTCTATGGGATATTCAAACCGTGAGATAACTTGCTCCCAAAAAAATTTGGCAGTGGTTTTAGCCTCGCTTTTTCAAGATGTTCGAGAGCTTCAACCAACTTGGTGAGATAGTCTATGGCTACAATTATGTACCGAGTACTATGCTACAGGGCTAAATGAAATAATGAAATCAATCCTCCATTTTTTAAATATTGGCATAATATCATTGGGGTCAACTCCATCTTATCCTTACAAATAGGGACTTTGGTTTGTTGGCACTCATCATAGTGCTTCACAAATGTAGTTGATCGTGGAATAGTGTAGGCCACCACATTTGAGACTGGAGCACCTTACGTACTATAGTGTCCCCATTGAAGTGTCCTCCAACAATTCCACCATGAGCTTTTACAAGCACATCGTGCATCTCATGATCATAGACATATCTGCTCAACAAACCATCATTTCCTAATGAATAGAGTTGGTTGACAATCAATTGGTAGGGTTGAATCTTTAGAATGAGATGTTTTAGCTTAGCCTTCTCAATTAGATGTTCAAGTAATCCATGTTCTAGGATATGGACTATGTCGAAGGTCTGCTCTAAATAAATCTTTAGAATGAGATACTTTAGCTTAGCCTTCTCAATTAGATGTTCAAGTAATCCATGTTCTAGGATATGGACTATGTCGTCTGCCCAATAAGGTGTAAGGTCTGCTATAAATAAATCTCTTTCATTGGACATTCTAAACAGATGTGCATCAGGTAGGTCATCTACAATGCCTTGCCTAGTTGCTTCTCCTATGTTATGCGAGATATATGGTCTGCCATGTCACATTGTTTGCCCTTGTGTACTACCATAGAGAAATAAAATTCTAATAGTGGAAGTAACCGTTGAGAAATGTGTTCTATTGCACAGGGTTTCTTCACAAGATAAAGCAATGCTTGATTATCAAAAAAGAAGGTAAAGGGTATAGCTAGAAAATAATGCCAAAATTTCTTAACAACAAACATCATAGCTAGCCCTTCCCTCTCTATTGTGGAGTAGTTCATTTTCATGTTAGTGAGTTGTTTTCTTGCAAAGCTCATTGGGTAATCCAAGTTATGCTCTCCAAGTTGGCACAAAAACACTCCCATGGTGAACTTTGATGCATCAATGTGCACATGGAAGGTAATGGACCAATTTGTGGCTTGTAGAATAAGTGTGGTTGTTAGAGCCTTTTTTAATTCTTCATACGTGTATTGGAACTCCTTAGCTCACTCAAATAGAATTAAGAGCTTGTAAAGTGGTTGTACAATGAGTTTGCAATTCAACACAGACCGTTGCTAGTATCCCATTGCGGTCGAGGAAGCACTGAACTCCCTTATAGTTGATTGGTGGTGGTAAATTGACAATTGCTCTAACTTTGGAAAACTTAGTTGCAATGTGGTTTTTTGAGACCACGTGTTGTAGGATACATCCATGTTTTACCAAAACCTAGCATATTAAGGGGTTCAGAGAGAGAGACCATATTGTCTACATTGGTCAAAGACTATGTGGAGTTTACCTAGGTGCTTCTCCCAACTAGAATGAACACACAGATCATCAATGAATACTTCTAACCACTTTCTAAGCGTGTCCTTGAAAATGGCACATATGAGATGCTAAAAGGTCGCAAGCACATTATCAGTCCAAATGGCATGACTATGTAGGCAAACACACCTCATTCTATTATGAATGCCATTTTATGCATGTCATCTGGGTGCACTTGCACTTGGTTATAGTCGGAGAAGCTATCCAGGAAACTATAGGCTTCCCTCCCTGCCACTCTCTCACACATGTGCTCGATGTATGGTAATGGATAATTGTCTCTCTTTGTCATTGCATTGACTTTTCTGTAATTCATGCACACTTGAATATTCCCATTCTTTTTCAGGACAATTACTATGGGTGATACCCAGTCCATGTGGTCAATCTCATAAATGAATCTAGCATTCAAGATCTTGTCTATTTCCTTCTTCATAGCATGAGCATGCTCTGGATTCATTGCGTATGGTCTTTGTGGGCTATTTTCTTCTTTCTTCCTTGAGCCTCTTGCACCTCAGATGGACCGGGAGATCCCCTTTGGTGTGTATGGTCTTGGGTGGTCATCATGATATTTTTGGATCACTTTCAGAGCTAACTTTTGACTCAGAGTTGAACTCATAGTCTTCACTCGAAGAAGGAATTTCCCCTGGTGGTCGTTGCTCCGAGACTGATTCTACTCTAAGTAGTGGTATAGTGCTTGATTGCACTAATCCATCTTGCTCAAAGTCCACTACCTCTAGGTCCTCTAACCAAGTACGATCAAGATTTACCTTGAAGACTCCTATCTCCACTCTAAAAGCAGTGGCCTCTCAGGGCTTAGAGTCCTCTCTTATCTGCTCAATTACTTGTCCCTCTATGTTGTATTCTATGGTTTCGACTTCTTCCTCACTTTCATTACCACTGGAGTAGCAGTCTTTACACTTATCATCTGAATCCTTACACTCAGATTGTTAGTTGTTCACATGGCTTTTGTTCATAGAAATTTTCTTATTTGCAATAAGGGCCCAGTTGTACAATAGATTTAGGTCATGCACCTTAGCCCATTGCCACTCCAGATTCTCTATGAGATCCTTAAGAGTAAAGTTTACAGCTGGATTAGCAACTAGCTCTCTTGTCAAGTACTCAAGAATTCTGTGGAGTTCCAGTTTATTAGTTGGTACATGGTAGGTGATAGGCATCGGTCGGCTAATGGAACTCCTAGCCATCATGCAAAGAGGTACTGATGATGTGGCATCATTCTTGGGTAACTCAAAAGCTATGACTCGATTGGGTTTACTAGATGCTTTTACAACTTGTTGCCTATAGTCATCCTCATCATCTGAGAATGGCAAGTCAATGGTTATCAATGCATGCATCCAATCATACTCATCCTCATGGCAAGAAACATACTTAGTTGAGGATTCTTGTTTGTGCTTTTCTTGTGTGTCACCCTTTAGTATTGTAGCGATATCATCAATGTCAACTGGTGAGGTTTTCCAAGTGTCCATCTCTACCTCATCTCTACTCAAACAGCTTCTGTCATGTTGCCTAAGAATATCAATCCATTACCCTAATCCTCTATGAGAGCGGATTTTAAAGGCCATTTTTAAAGCGAAAAAGGAGCCCAAGTGGCTGTCAAAGACCAAATTTTTCAAGCAAAATGCCACGGTTGTTGATTGATGAGCTGGAGTTTTCCTAGATGGAGTTTGATGCTAGGAACCCAATGCAAGTCTTGGTTCGTCGATCGGAGTCTATTTGAATCCCCATTTAATCCGTGCAAGGTTTTGCATTATGAAGCAGCTATATGATCTGGAAGCCAAAAAGTGCGTGACATTGGCAATATTTGTAGATTTCAAAGTCACGATTCTAGCTATCTAGACAGATCTTGAATCCAAGTTTGTTTGCTCCTTCAAAATCGAAAAAACCACTTAGCAAAGAGTGTGAATACAAAAATGTTGAACAGGTTTTTTAAAACCAAAAGTTAAAGCTTAAATAAGCTTGTAGAAAGGAAAAGCCATGATTTGTGAAATGGGGGGGGGGGGGGGGGGGGGGGGAACCATTTTTCTCTGCACCCCAAAATCTCCATTTTTAATTAATTTTGGACGAGCAACATCAGGAGGAACCCTGTTGACAACAAGCTGCATCAATTCTTTGCCCTCCATCGCTTCAAAAATCATAAAAAATGTAGTGAGTAAAAAGATATGATTTCAATCTTTCTCTCTCTCCTCTCTCCTCTTGTGGTTTGTTCTCATGGATCAATGTAAAAGAGAGGGGGATGAGCTGAGATGGATGTTTTTGGTCGAATGATGATACATGAGTGGAAAGAGATGTGAAACAAGGTTGGATGGATTGTCAGTGGCCATGAAAGAGTGTCCGCGGGCCTTCAAATTCAAAAAAATTATCATAATGAGCGATTTTATGAGAAAAATGTAGATTTTATCATTTTATGATCAATTGTTGTTTGAAATGGTCAGTAACAATTGTATTTGATTGTCCATACTCTATTTGATTAGTCATATTGAAAGAATCATAAAAAACCAGTCACATAATATTTCTATCCTAAACACTCACAACCCGAGACTAGGCGGTTTAAGGAAAAATATATGGTTTTTGGGTTTTTGGTGCACATTTGCCGTTTCTATGGAATGAAACATGCTAATAATTTTTTTTTCCATAAGTTAATTTAGTCTAAACTAGAAAATTAGTAATTATCGGTAATTTTCTATAAATAAATATAAAAAACAAGAAATAAAAATAAAAATTAGGTTTTTTGCATCATAAAAATAAGAAAAGATAAGATTAATGTTTGTGAACATATGATAGAGCTAACACATGAGGTTTAGCCTTAGTTTAGCCCTATCTCTTTGTTAGAGTGAGTTTTTATCACTTTTAATAATGAAAAAAACATAAAAAACGATACCTTACACCTATCAATGCATGCAAAATTTTGAACAGTAGGGAGTAGGGGGGTTGTTGAGTAGATAAAGTACATTAAAATCTGATGTATCATGGTGCATATCATATAGAGTTCGCGATTGTTTAAAATTAAAAAGGGACTAGTAGCACGAGGAAGCTCGGTACTAGCCCTAAACAACGAAGCACTATCGTAGTAAAAGAAAATCATGAAAAGAATTGTATTCACACTTTCACGTTGATGATTTTCAATGAACATTTGTTTGAGCACGATGGTCATATACATTCTTGTATTGATGCACCATATGGTATCATATCCTGGATGCATAGCACATGTTCATATGAATGATGACCAATACTAAAAGTGTGAGGTACCCCAAGCCGTAGGGCTAGATATTTGGTTCCTCGGAAGTTATTTGGTGAGATTTAATTACCATCTTCTAGATAACGCATCTTGGGGCCAATCCCCGAGGTGTAGGAGAGCTGTAGTGGAGCCGTGGTGATCAATCGAGGGTTTCTCCATGTGTGTGTGCTATGTGATGTATAACACCAAGATGTTTAGGGACTCCCTATGAGGAGTGGGGAAAGAATTATTTGTTAGACTACAAAACCATGCAAACACAAAGTTCTTAGATGCTCCTAGCCGTGAGGCTATGTGGCGTGGTTTTAGGTGAGTACTAGAGGCCCGACTAGTGCCTTAGAGTCAGTGTTGGGCCCATTTTAGGTATTTAAAGGTGGTGCATTTGTGGGGAGTTACTAATAAGTGGCAGTATCCCAATCTCAGTCAATGGGGACTAGTTTATTAATGTATGCCAAAAGGCAATGAGGTAGATTCAAAAGACCGTCAAGCCGAACTTGAGAAGCAAGAAAGAGTTGAAAGGTCTAGACGTTAGGCCAAAATTATTCGAAGATATTCTCTGTAAAGGAGTGGTCCAATATCTCTACAAGGGTAGGGTCTTAGTACCCTAGTTCGATGCATAGTCCGTTTTCGAAGGAGGGAGTTCTAGTACTTTTTCCCTTCTAGTTAGTGAGTCCACTTTGAGTGGAGTAATAGTTTCGATTGTTCAAAATCCTTTAGCAAATCCGGTTGTTACCATGGCGAAGCCCATTGCAATCCCATCATAGATGTCACACTTGCCAAACTTAGGGTTTCCTCTACCAATTTTTAATGGGTTAGTAGAGGAAGATGCAGAGCTTCATATCAATGAATTCCAAAAGTTAATGTTTAACTATTGAATTCAGGATGAAGGACACTTGATGATGTTCTTTAATATAACTTTGAAAGGATGAGTTATAGTATGGTATCACCGCCTAGAAGATGGAACCATAACTATGATTGACTTTTTCTTTGCAACCTTTTGGAGAGAGTTTGCCCATGAAAGGGGAGGTCTGTATTTGCTACGTGTCCTCAATGTAACACGCCAAGAGCCTCACGAGAATGTTTGTGGGTATGCCAAGAAACCGAATGAAGTACTTCATAAGTTGCAAACCTATATTCCTATTCCATTTGCTGCTCAATTTGCAATACTTTTTGAATGGGTTAGAATTCAAAATTCAAGTGCAATTGAGTAGTGTTTCTCTTGTTGACATTGATATGGCTATTACAAGAGTAGAGGAGGGAAAATTGCGATTACAAATGACCTATACATCTAGGGAAAACTGAAGTCTAAATGTTGGAAATATGTTGGCGTTGACGAATGGCAGTCAAGGGATACCCATGAGTCCTCCTAATGGGAGAGAAAGCATGATTCAAAATGTTCCCATGTTGCTCACTCCTCTCAATGTAACCATGCCTATGGCTAGTCAAATGGCTCCACCAAATGTTGGAAGCTAAATGATAAACCCTACCATTCTTGTAGGAAATCAACAACCAATTCACAATCAAGTGGTTAGGCCAATGAAACGACAGGTAGACAATCGCGGCTATGAGTCAAGTGCCTTGAATGTCCTTGGCAAAGTTAAGGATATATGAAGCACTATATTGAGATATGATAATAAAAAAATATAGGCAAATAGCCATTGATGTTAATTTCCATCAAGAAACAACAGAATTTGATAGGGAGTCGATGCCCTGTTGAAGAGGGTGCCCCCTCAAGATTTAGTTGTAAGTGGTGTGGCAGCCAACATTTCCCTAGGAATTTTTCAAATGCTAAATGTGACATATGTAGAAAGTTTGGCCACTTAGCTAGTACATGTTCGAACAAGATTAGTTCTCTCATGAAGGAACATGTACTGGCCACTTAGCCAGTACATGTTGGAATAAGATTAGTTCTCTCATGAAGGAAATAAATAGCGATGTTTGATTAATCATGGAGCATAAGGAAATAACCTCTAGCAAGATAAGAGACCGAATCAAATACTACAAAGAGGGAAAGCTATTGTAGAGGAGTTGCCTAAGGGTAGTGAAGTTAGTCTTATAGAAGTTGTTTTGCGTCAATGGCACTAAAGCTTCTAGCCTATAGGTCATTATGAAAGGTCAAAGGGTAAAGAAGTTGACAAAGACAAGGCAAAATCTATCAAGTGAAACCCTAAGCTAGATGATAGGGGGACAAAAGTCCTTAATCTTGATATGGAAGGTAGACCTCTAAAGGTCATAGATGGTAAAGCCGACCCCAAGAAGAATAAGAAGTTGCCAAAGAAGAAGGCAAAAGCCAAGAAAGAGGTAAAGCTGGCTCAAGGATGAAAGGAGAGAATGGTCTGGCGAGAAAAGAGAGCTCTTGCTAGCTATCATGAATTTGATTTAGTGAGTTCTCTTTGCGAAGTTAAACTGGATGTAAACCTCCCATAGTTGATTAAGTTGTCTCTAGGAGTGCATAAAGAATTTAAGAAGATTCTTCGCATAGGGTATATCATTGAGCCCTTGGGAATAGCACGAGTAGGAGATGATTGGTTTGAACATGCTGAAAAGCATTGCTCGAGGGTGGCAGCGTATGCTGATGGAATATTAATGGATCATGCTATTGTGGACATAGGATCCTTTGTCAAAATTATGAGTTCAGAATTGATGGAGCGGTTGGGATTAGAAATAAAAAAAGTTACATTTAAGATCCTCCAAATGGCTGATGACAGTTTAAGACAGTCTAAAGGTTGCATTACTAAAGTCCATGTGACTGTTGCCAATGTGGAATGCATCTTGGACTTTAGGGCCATTAGGTTTGTGGGGAAACCTAGCTATCAAGTATTACTAAGTAGGCCATGGATTTTACAGAGGATATCTACCAAGTAACCTTGAATGAGCCAATAGAAGCTCAAGAGAGGATAAGGGTCGCAGATGTAATTGAGCTAAATTTTGGTGCGATGAATGATTCATAGCCAATTAAATTAGGGTCCATGCTTAGTTTGGAAGAAAGGAAGGACTATGTATCCTTGATTAAAGAATTCCGTGATATCTTTGCTTAGAGTTATGATGAGCTGAGAGGTATTTCTCCTAGCGTGGCTATTCATACTATCCCCTTAAAGGAAGGTAGCCGCCCTGTGTATCAAAAAGTAAGGCATGTGCCTTTTGAACTAAGGGATGGGCTATTCAAAGAATTGACAAAGCTATGGAAAGCCGGCTTGATATTTCTGGTTCAACACATAGAATGGTGTTCACCACTTGTTATCATGAAGAAGAAGAACAATCAGATTTGGCTTTACATAGATTTTAGAGAGCCTAATAAGTAGATGGTTAAGGATTACTATTCGTTACCATTCATTGATCAGATTTTGGATCAATTAGTAGGTATGTAAATTTATTTGTTTATGGAATGCTTTGCTGGATATAATCAAATGGCTATTATTGAGGAAGACAAGTCGAAACCAACATTTATAACTATCTTCGGTATCTTTGTGTATCATGTGATGGCTTTTGGATTATGCAATGCACTTGGTTCTTAGCAATGAACAACTTTGATAAGACTTTTGGTGATATTTCCCTAAAAGATTTAAATGTTTTTATTGATGATCTAGGAGTAGCCAACTACCACAAGGAAAAGACAACTGATCATTTTAAGGAAATGTTTTGAGCATTGTAGACAGTTCTGCATTGCTCTTAATCCTAGAAAATGCGTCTTTGGGATGCCCTATGGGTTGCTATTGGGCCATGTGGTTAGTTCAGCTAGTATTGCAATTGAACCTAAAAAGATAAAGGTTATAGTCAGTATGAGCTTGCCACGTACTCCAAAAGAGGTACATAGCTTTCTCATAAGTGGGATATTATCGGAGATTTATTAAGTATCCTTTAAGGATGTGAAGCATGAACTAGCGAAAGCACCAATCCTAAAAGCACCCAGAAGAGGTGAAGTTTTCTATATATTTTCAGCCCACAATGCATAGTATCAGCTACTATCTAACCCAAATTTGGGAAGAGAAATGGTATCATCCAATTGCCTTTACTAGTAGGAAGTTGGGGATATCTGAAGTCAACTATACGTACGTAGAGAAATAGTGCATTGGAATGGTCTTTTCGATGAATAAATTTAGGTACTATATTCTCTATGAGAATGTGATATTCTTCACAAAGGCGGAAGGACTTAGATTGTTGCTAAACAAGTTGCAACTACATGATTGTTTAGCAAAGTGGTTAATCACTTTGCAAGAGTTTGATTATGAGATAAGGAGTAAGCCACCAAAGTTGTATGGTATTGTGGAATGTCTTACAGATTTCAGGGAACCAAAGGAAATCCTGGCTAAAGGAAGTGATATTGAAGATTTATTCAAAATCGATACAACTTCCATCCCTTCCTGGTATGCAGCTATAACACATTATTTATCTACGGGAGGATTTGGGGATGCTAGTGGATGTTTTGTATCAGAGAGGAGTTGAATAGTGGATTTTTGACCCTGAAACATGCTAAAAAATTGCCAAAAAATCTACATTTGAAGAGAAAATTGAATCCCGTCGAAGGCAACAGGTGCAGTTGGGTTGATTTTAAGCGGCAAGCAAAAGACGGGTTGCAAAAGTGCTTTGAAGACACACCAAGTGACGGTTGCAAAATTTTCATAAATTTTTTTGGTGTTAGATCAGACTTCTAGAAGTGGCCAACAGTGGAGGGCCCTAAGACGATGAGGGCAAAAAATTTTAGATTATTTATTGGAGGCCGGGCAGTGAAATGGCAATGCCCGAGGTGGAGGACTTTTTTTTTTGTTGTAAATGGTCTTTAGAGGAAGGGGGTGACCCTTGGGGCCTCCCCCTCCAAATTGAAATGCAATGGGGGGTTTTTCTTTTAATGGGAAAAAAAAAACAATGGGGGGGGGGCTATAAGCCATACCACAGGGTCTATATACCCATAGCAATCAATGCCACCATTGAGATGAAGAACTTCTACGCTCTCCAACGAATGCCTTCACCCAATGGCTGCCTGTATCAGAAGATTGAAATCTAGTCTTTCTCTCTCCCCTCTCTCTCTTTCTTCCAAATGGTGATTGACACGAAGGAAATCAAGAAGAAGAGGGGTTGAAGGATGCTTGTCCGATGGTGATCGGTTTGCTCCAAGGTCAAGAGGAGGCTAAGGGAAGGTGTTCACCATTGAATAATGATTGTTGGTCGACAGTTTGTTGGCATCCCGTAATGATTGACAAAAAACCCGCAACACATGAATAAGTGGTATGCTTCATTTTTATAAAGAAAATTTGCTTCTTTTTTATGTTTGATGGTTGAAATGGTGTGTATATGGAACAAATTTTTTTTTGAATCTTGTTTACATCATGATTTAGGGCTGTATATGGAAAAACACAAATTGTGTAATGATATATGATCATAATAATTAAATTCAAACCCGAAAATCACATTTTTAGAGGAAAAATGAAGGTTTTGTTGGTTTCGGGTGGGAAAACAAAATTTACATGGGATAAAATTATAATAAAAACTATCTTTCAGCTATTAATTAGCCAAGAATCATAGATCAAAAAATACCCTATTTTTATGAATAAATAAATAAGGGAAAATAGAAAAAAGAAGAGAAAAATGGGCTTTTATGCTTTAAAAATTAAGAAAAAATATGATTAATATTTGTGAATGTTTAACGAGGCTGATGCATGAGGATTAAGGCCAAGTTAAACCTTTGTTTTAATGTTTTAGTGCATTTTTATTGCTTTCCATATGAAAAATGATATACAAATGAACCTTGAACTTATGCAATGTTGCAAAACCTAAATGGTTAGGGGAAAACGAGATTGTAAAAGTGAGAGATTGCCGGAAATACATTAAATCGTGATTCATTTAGTTTATACATAACATGTCAATAATAATTTAAGTTTAAAGAGACTAGTAGCACGAGGAAACTAGGTGCTAGTCTCTAGGAACACATCAACAACGAGCAGATTGGAAAATCATTAAAGAATTGTCTTTGCACACCATGTGGCTGATTTCTAATCATAAAATGGTTTGGCACAATGGTCATACACTTTTGCATTTTGCATGCTACATGGTATAAAACGTGGATGTATAGCACTTGATTGCTAAATAAATGACCATTGTGGAGTATGTGAGGATTCCTAGGCTGAAGGATAGAGGAGAAATTCCTTGGGGCAAGTTTAGTGAGGAAATATCAACTCCTGGATTGTTCGATACACAAAAGAGTGGAGCTTGTACGTTTGTTCTTTATGTTGGAGCAGTGCATCAAGGGGCCAATCCCTGAGATGTAGGAGAGCTGCAATGGGGCCATGGTACTCAACCAAGAGGTTGCCTCCTATGTATGTGATACATGTGGTATATTATACCAATGTGTATGGGATCTCCCTCCGAGGAGTAGGGGAAGGTAAACGTTGGACTGTGTCCTATCACAAACGCAAGATCGATATTAGAGTTTAGTGTAGCATGTCCCTTAAACACTCCTAGTCGCAAGGCCATGTGAGGTGTCTTATGAGTGTTATAGAGGCATGGCTAGTGCTTATAGCTAGTGTCGGGTGCCTGTTTTAGGTCCAAACAGGTGGTGCATTTGCCGAGAGCCGCCTATAAGTGGCAGTTTTTGAATCTTGGTCTTATAAGGGACTTGTTAGCTTTATTCTATAGTTGATAGGTACCTTGAAGCAGTGGATGCTAAAATATGATGATTAAAGTTTCGATCATGAGCATGACGATGAAAACCAAGGAACCCGTGTAACCCTGAAGATACTTTGTCCATTTTAAATGGTTTAGTGGGATATTTTGCTAGAAATATTGCTGATTACTTTACCCTTTGCCCTAAAAGTGACACCATGCTAGAGTTCCAGTCACTACGGGAAAATACCCATGGAGTAATCATGAGAAATAGTCCGTGGGGGCTAGAGGAAGGATTAGAAAGTAAAAGTGAGGCTAGGAAGGCACAAGCATCTACAATCCTTAGTGGTGATAAGATTTTAGAGGGAAAGACCGTGATGCCACTATTCAAAGTAATATATGCCTATGAGCAAGAGATACCTTCGATGCTAGGGCCTAATGCAATTGGGTTCCAAAGCACAATTTTGCAGATCTGTAAAGCATTGGACAATATGTACATATGTGGAAAACCCTTGTCAGAGAGGAAGGTTCTATTAGGACCTACCTCCGATTCTAGGGAAATGGTAGCAAATAAGGATAGAATGATTAAAACACCATCAATCGGTGATGGAGTAGACTCCTTATTGCATAGCATAGGACTCCCTAGACCACTCTGTGACCTGGAAGAAAGGGATAGCAAGGATAATATTAACCTCCCTACACCAGTAAAGGTGGAAATGGAAGAGGTTGGAGACCCTAAGACACTGGAGTTAGGTCATGATTATGAAGATTTTAATGACCCCATTCTGATCCCAAGAAAGAGGACTAGATGCCCTCCTCCTTATAAGGATCTCCCAATATTTCATCGGTTGGTAAATGAGGACCCAATGTTGCACTTGAAAGAATACGACCTAATTTGCCTTGCAAGTGGGTATGATGATATACATCGGATGCTCATATTCTCAAGTACCCTGAAGGGAGAGGTTAGAAAATGGTATTGGAGCCTCCCTAGAGGTCTGATTAAATCATTCAAGGAGCTGCATGATAAATTTTTAGATGAATATGAAAAGAAGGTGCCTATGACCCAGGTCTTAGGGCAGCTTATGCAGATAAGACAAGAGGCTTACCCTTCTTCTAAAGAATACACTAGAGCCTTTGATGATATCCTGAGATTTTGGCTAAGAAGAGCTATTATATTGCTTAAGGACGTGCTATGTGAGCTCTTTATGAGCAGTTTAGAGATTAATACACAAATCCAAGTGAGGATGTGAGATCCTAAGTCATTAAATGGGGCAAAGAGGCATGCAATTGGCTATGAGTAGTATATTCAAAGATGTTGGGAAAACTTTTGGATTTTTCCCCACTCATTGCAAGTGCATCCAAATATCCAACCAATTTTGCAAAGAGAAAATCCTTTCGCTAATACCAAGACAACCTTAGCGGAAGATCTTGGTGGTCAAAATCTCCAAGTAGGAAGTGGCAATCCTATGAGCAGTGATAAGATGCCTCTTGGGGATAAAAAGATTCCATGCCTAGCAAGTCCCATCAAGGCTTGCAACAGTTCCATGAGAGGAAGTTGCGATGGCAGCATTGATAGGACCATCGGGCCTATGAGTATGGATAAGCATGCTATGAGTGGTCCTAGTTGTGCTGCTAGTAAGGCTCTTGAGAAGCCTTTTCAATTTAGTGATGAATCATGCTTTCGAGTAGATGCTATTCCTTTTAGGAAAAGCATGGTTCCTATGGCTAAGCAGTTGCAGAGTGGACAAAGAAAAGGGAAGACATCTCATATGAAGAAGACGTACCATGCCCAAGGTCCACCTATGCTAACTAGAAGCCCTAAGGATGTGAGGTCATCTGGCTATTCTTAAAGAGGAAGTGGAGAAACTCTTGCAAATTAGAATCATATATCCTGTAAAGCAGTGAAAGTGGGCAAACCTTTGAATGCGGCCACAAGAGGAGACCATTATCCCTTGCTACTTATTGGCAAAATTTTGGATTTAGTAGATAGATATGAAAGGCACGACATATGTGACAATTATTTTGGATATTTTTAATTGCCAATAGTATTGGAAGATCAAATAAAAATAACCCTTATAACACTAGGGGGTTGTTTTTGCTATCAAGTGTTGCCTTATGGACTTACAAATGGCCCACATCAATATCAAAGAAGGGTAAATAGGGTGTTGGCTCCTTATCTAGAAGAGTTTGCAAAGGGATTTATTGATGATGACTATGTCCATAGTTCAAGAATTGACCATTGTAAAAAATTAGATAAAGAATTGGAACGAATGGATGAGAATGGATGTCGATTGAATCCCAAAAAATGCAAACTAGCCCAATCCAAGGTAAAATTACTTGGACATGTTGGATCAAAAAATGGAATAGAACTTGATCCAAATGAGGTTAAGGCTCTAGCGATGTCGGCATCTCCAACAAACACAAGAGAGCCAATGATACTCATACACCAAAGTAACTTATCTCTCTAGGTTTGAGCCAGGTTTATATCTCTAGCATCCTATCTTCTATATCCATTAGAAATGGTGGTAAAAAAGGATCCACTGAAATGGCACAAGAAGCCAAAGAAGTGTTCCAATAAGTCAAAGAAACATTAGGGTAGACTTCATAAGTTCAAGCTCCAAATTGGGAAAGGGAGTTCTATATGATTCTTTCTGTGAGAGAGGATGCTATTAGAGTTATGCTTATGCAATAAGGAAACAATTGTCTCAGTACATGAGACCAATTTATTATTCAAGCGGAGTAAAAGTTCCAATTGAGAGATTCTATAAAGAGATTGAACTAGTAATGAGCATCAATCTTATATTTGCTTGCCAAAGAATTAGATTGCTTCCAAAGCCATTCACGATTTTAACTAGCTATGCCCTTCTACCACAATTGGTGAATATTTTGAATCTGTCAAAAAGGGTTATGAGATGGATCCTAGAGCTAGAGGAATTTCAATATAAATTTCAAGTGGAAGAATCAATGCGAGCTAAAATTGCAAATCTTTTGACTTGTTGAGGTATCTCTTTGTTACTCTAAGGAAAACTTGGAGATCAAAAGGATACAGTGGAAGAAATTGAAAATGCTTTCATAATGTTCTTTGATGGATCCCATTGAAGAGCACATATAAAATTCTTAGGGGGCCATTGTAATCTACAATCCAAAAGGGAATATGATTAGAAGAGAGACTTTGGAGTTAGAAGTAGAAAGTAACAATGAATTTAAGTATTGGACCCTACAAATAGGCATTCATTTGGCCTTGCAAATGGGAATCAAAGGTTGAGAATTCAAGGAGATGCACTCCTAGTAGTCAGATAGATTCTAGGAGTATGACATATAAAAAATCCATGCAGATTAAAGAGAATATGCAATCAAATCAAGAGGGAGGTTAGTCAATTTGAAGCATGGAGTATTAGATTCATAGCCAAGGAGGAAAGCAAGGAGGCACATGAAGCAGCCCAAAATGCTATTTGTTAAAATTTTCCCTTAAAAGCAGATTATCCACTCTATAGACGAAGGGAAACATTAGAGCTTGAAGAAGAGTTTCTTTTGATTGGAAAAATACCCTTCACTATCCTCGAAGAAAAGAAGTATGGGTCTCTTAAACAAGCAAAAAAATACAAAATCCTAAATGAGATTATGTTTATGTTAGGACTTGACCTACGATGTGTCTTGCATGTGCATAGAAGAGGACCACTATGCTTTCAAAGTAACTCTCCAAAAGATTTTGATGGAAGGACATGTATGGCCATGCATATGAAAAGATGTTCATCATTGGTGCAAGTCATGCCATGAATGTCAAAGAATGAGTAAAATACTCGGGGGGTTCACTATATATATATTCTCTATATAAGTGCGTTCATGGCCTATTTATAAATATCCTAACCTGTGAATTTTTCTTGAATAAAACACAACCCTTTTCTATTCAATCTGTAAGTAACCCCTTTATATGACACCCTTCTATATGTTTTAAAAACCCCTTATTTTGAACTCACGTTATATATACATATATTCATGAGTGACCCCCCCGAGGTAAAATAATTTTGAAACTAGAACTTAGGAAAACCATTTTGGCATTCGACATTTTAAAATAATGGGGGATAGATGTCATATGATCGCTTCCACATACTTCAAGAGGGAAGATGTATATACTCACCACTATTGGTTATCTATCCAAATGGAAGCTAGAGTTGCCAAGAATGTTGAAGCCATAGATGTGGGGAACTTCATATATCAAGATATTTGATATAAATTTGGAATACCTCTTGGGATAGAGGACCTAGATTTTGAGGAGAGCTCATAGATTATCTTTGCAACAAGATGAAAATTGCCAAAATATTTTCATCTCCATATTATCCACAATGTAATGGGATGAATGAAAGATTCAATAGAGAGCTCATAATAATGTTGACAAAACTAATGAAAAGTCACCCACAAACATGGCATATAGAAATTCCAACAGCTCTATGGACTTATAAAAGTTTGAGAAAAGAAAGTACTAGATTTTTCCCATATGAATTGCTATATGGGAAAGAAGCATTGTTGCTGGTGGAAATTGAGAAACCTACAATATGATTACTTGAGAAGCTAAGTGAAGAGGAAAAATATCATATCTAGGAAAGACTATTGGAATTTGCAAGGAGTACAATTAGACAAACAAGAAGATTTGGAATATTATGAAAAGAATCAAGAATGAAGGCTTCAAAAATTCAATCAAAAAGTAAAAGATAAAAACATTAGAAAGGGGGATCTTATCTTAAGATACAATAGCAAACTAGATCACACTTTTCAAAGGAAATTCTAAACAAAATGGGAGGAACATTTAGGGGAAAAGAATTATATGCAAATGGGATATATAGATAGCTTAGAAAAATTGGATAGGGAATCTCATAAGCATAGGGTCAATGGCTTCTAATTGAAGAAATACATTTCAAGAAAGCCCCTTGGACAACATAGAATGGCTAGGGTTTTCAACTTTGTTTTTTATAGTTGCATGTTGTTTTGTGCTTGGGTACAGGAATAAAAATTGAACTCTTCATGGATTAGGAGTTTACTTTGTGTACATAGGTTTTTTTTTGTGATTGTATATAACCTTGTCTATAAAGAATGGTTGTTTTTTTCAGATGCAAAAGATGAAGCTGGATTCCAAGAGGCCAAGCAACCATCAAGGGAATTAATGTACTTTGATACCCTAAACTTGTTGCACCATTAGTACTTGCACATGTTGCCTTGACACACACTAGGGCCTCATACACCCCAACTTCTCAATAAAATCCATGCCCTGTGGGTTAATGCATTGATGGACCATCTATTTCACTACATAGCATGAGTCCCATTAGAGCTATATCCAATAGCCCTAGTTGCACGAGCACATTGAATATGCACCTTCAAAGGCACACACATCTTAGCACATCACTTTGGGAAATGATGACACTAAATAGGAGTCATGAGAAGAGAGGCTAGATGAATGGGTGAGTTATGAGCATTGGGAAGGATTGCATTAAATGAGAGACTAGGTTTATGTATGGCTCATCATACACATCCAAGCAAAAGAGAGTTGTAAGTGTGAGGATTGAGAGAAGTACCATCATCAATTGAGAGGTAAGGAGAAGAGTGCTAAAGGGTTTCAAATAATCAAGGAACCTTCGTGTCCATAATGCATTAGGCACTAAACACAACATAGCCACAACAATTTCTCAATGCATACATATCCTTTATGGAAGCATTGAGTGATTGCTCTATGTTTCAAGATTTTCTCTTGCATTTTTCACCTCAACATTGTATGCATGAGCACAAGTACATCGGTTGCAAGAATATAATTTTATTAGTGCACATGAGGGTTGTGCATGAGCACTTGGCAATGGGCATCAGTGAGAGGTTCCGGCTTCATTTCCATTATCATCACACGGAGAGATGTTAGTGGGGAATGGGATAAGAGTAGTTCATCATTGTTGGAGAGGTGAAAAAGAGGAGTGTATTTGGGTTTATATGTGAATGTGCATATTCTCTATATGGCCTCTTGTGTGTCTATGTGTGAAATAAATAAATAAATAAATAAATATGTACGAGTTTTAATGCATGATCATGTATACGTGTGTTCTTGTGCCTAACAATATGTGCATATGTGTTTGTGTGAAAATATGTGTAGGTATGTGCCTATAGGTGTTTGTGAGTATGAAAGCGTGTGCATGTACGTGTATGTCTTCATGCGCCAAGCTATGTGTTATGTGTGCTATATTATATGTGTGTGATGGAGTGTATATATGGGCTTATATGTGTGTTATTGTCCTGAATTGTTCGTGCGCTTGTGCATGTCTATTTGTGCGTATATGTGCCTGCAGCTGAGTAAGTGCTCGTGTGCTTGACTTCATGGGTGAATAGGTATGCGCATGAAAGGACCTTATCCAAAGGCAAAAAGAAGTAACAAATCTGCTGCACGTGAAGGAGGAGAGAAGAGAAAGGTGGCGAAGGAGGGGAGACGCTTCAGGAGACAGGCGGCAACTACACAAGGGGGGGTCTCTGGAGCTCGGGGGGACGGTAGTTCGCTTCAACCGGAAGGTGGCAGGCAGAGCGTCTGACAACAGGAGGCTGAGACTGATTTTTGGGGGGAGATGAAGCCCAAGAGTTTCGCATAGGAGCTCGAATCTTGAAGTTCTTGTGGTGGCTGGATTAAACACTGCAGCAGCGGCAGGCAAATTTGAGGGAGACGCCATGTGGAGAGAGTAGAAGCCATACAAAGGGGTGGCTAGGCTAGTTCGTGAGGCTGGGGTTGCTAGTGTAGCAGAAGGAGAGTGTCTGCAAGCCAAGCTTCTTCCAGTTAGATACACTTATGAAGGTTCTTGCATTATCTGCACGGGAGTGTCTACTGAAAAGCACGCTGCACATTCCTGCCATGGAAGTAGTTTGAAGGTTCTTGCATTATCTGCATGGGAGTGTCTACTGGAAAGCACGCTGCACATTCCTGCCATGGAAGTAGTTTGAAGGTTCTTGCATTATCTGCATGGGAGTGTCTACTGGAAAGCACGCTGCACATTCCTGCCATGGAAGTAGTTTGAAAGGGGGATCGGACGATTAGGGAAGGTCGATAGTGAGCTGATACAGTAAAACTGAGAGAAGACCAAGAGGAAAAGCGAGTTGTTACTGATAGACGAGGTGGTGGAAGTGGAGGGCTTCAAAACGAGAGGAGCCAACTGCTACGTTGAGGAGCGATATTGGCGCCATTTTCATGGCCTTGCTGGCCTTGACCCATGCAAGATTAAAAAAGAAGTCTTGAAGGCATGAATTCACAACTGGATCTGCATGTAGGTTTCTTACTGCACTGCATATTATAGAATATGACCCTGCCTCATTTGTTTTTTTACTCATGGTTTTCATAGTGCTTGTATATGCTTTAAAAAGGACTGAATTGCTCTGAAGATAAGTAGCTTTGCCCTACTTCTTGACAATAAGAACATTAAGTGGCCTTACTTTCTTACCAAGAAGCACTTGTCATATGAAATGGATGTGCAAAAAGACTTTTTGATGCTTGTAAGATGTTTTGGTATGGAACTTGTTCAAAGGTAGTTCCACTTGTTAGATCTTGAATAGACATAAAAGGGGTATGCTTCCTTATCCCGAGTCTATAAAAAAAAATAGAGTGGCCATACTACAATTTTGTGTAGATAAAGGTTTACAATTAGAGATAATATATGTTACACAAAATGTCACTTTTGTATTAAAAAAGGAAAAATAAAAAACAAAAAAAAAGTCAAAAAATTAACCAACCAACCTTGAGACCACAAAAAAAAAAAGGGAAAATTCCTTCTGTGCATTGAAAGCAAAACCCTATACTGTGAGTATTTCAAAGGAAGAATATGGGTTGGGATCATATTTTACATTTTCTTTATAAGGAAAAAGAGTGGTGGTGGATCAATGAATGTTTTTGCTGGCATTGTGGTAGAGTATTGGATGAACTTTAGGATATTTCTTAGTAATAGGTGCTTTTGGATACTTGACCATCGTGATGATTTTATTGATTTCTATACCGAACCATATGGGTTGAGAACCGATGAGCCTCCTTGTCTCTAGGAAAAATATACTCTCAATTAAACCCTATGGAAGAGAAGGTGGTACCGTAAGGATTCATGAGAAGATCTTAACATGCCAAATCCATCAAGAAATCATGCATAAAGTATACAACGGGCTTATTTTCTTCATTTGATATTCTTTTGGGAACTTTGGGATTTACAGGATTACTTGCTTAGGATCAAAACCTTTTTGCAAATTTTTAAGGGTACAATTGTACTTGGATGTATATAGTGTGTTTATGAGAAATGTTGTTTTATTGTTTTGCCATGATTAAGTAAGGAGGAGAAAAAAGTCTAGGGAGGTAAATTCTAAAGGACACATATCCAAAAGGAAAAAGCTCCAAAGGGGTATGGACTAGCAACTCCTTGGTTTTACTCACATGCAATAATAAATGTCTTCTACAACTTCCCTCAAACAAACCTTGATTCAAGATCTAGAGTTTTTGACTTTTCCTCTAAAAATGCAACCTCCCAAGTTCTTAGACCAATAGGTATTATATCTTACAACTTTCATTGATCATTCAGTCTATTGCAAGACTTAGCTCAAAGATAGTTCAACACCTTAACTCTACAATGTGAGAAGCTGCTTGTTTTCGAGCTCAGCAATTGGGCAATGTTGGTTGATTGCAAAATCAAATGATCTTGCACATATAGAAATTACTAAATTGATACCATCTAGCACAAGCATAGAGATACGGATTCACTTTGAGAGGAAGTTAGTTTTCCGTAGGAAAATAAAGGATATGATGATAATTGGTATAAAAATAAGATGATTCTATATTTCTTTAAATTTTAAATATATTTTCAGTTGTCTGTTAATCACATGATAGTAACTTGTTACACATAGCACTACATTGTTGAGATGGCAAGCTCAACACGTATAGACATTGATGATGGACCGCCTGGCTAGATGAGTCCGCATGTCTACACTTAGCACGTTGGTGGTAATTATGATACTTACATGGCCATTGACTTATCACTTATTATATTTAGTTTGTTACACCTACCTACAGTTGGCAAAGATATAGTGCCAGTCGATTAGTGTAGTCTGTTATGCACTGTTTGACTTAGAAGGCCACTTTCCTTTATGTTGTATCTTATCTATACTTTGTGTACATTGTATAGTGGGTGAAGAAGAAGAAAAAATTAGCAAGAAAACGTTTTGGCCTCCATCTCTCTTCTTGTGTTCTTGAGTGAGCTTCCTCTTGTATATACAATGTGTGTTTGGTGCAGCAGCTCAAGCACATCCCCCCATCACACGATTCTTAACATGGTATCAGAGCCGTGCCACTGAGAGAGGCTGATTTTGAGGGTTGAAGAAGGAGAAGAAGCAAGGGTCGAGCAAGCAAGCAACGGGTAAGAAGCTCTCCCATTCTTCCACTCTCTCTCTTGGATAGTGCCTGTGGAGGCACCGGAAGTAGGGTCAAGCAAAAATTTCAGATTGCTGTGAGATTTGGTGTCGGACAGTAGTTTCAGAGTACACTGTGATTTCAAATGTATTGATCAAAAGTGGGTGCACAGGTTACAGATTGCGAATCTATAATTTTTGAGGTGTTTGTAGGAAGCAAACATAAGGTTTATCTGCAAACAGGTTGCAGATTACATGTACTATTGAGCAATCAGTGAAAAAGATTACTTGGTGTATTGCTGTGCACGTGTTGTGAATGATCGCAGAAGAGTAGTTTGTTGTGTTGTATCCTTCTTTGTGATAATGGCAGAGAAGACTGGAAATCCCATTACTGAGAAGCTCGACAAGAACAACTACCCTTCATAGAAGTTTCGTGTGATGAACTTCCTCATTGGAAAGGGCCTTTATGAGTTTGTTTTAGGTGAAGAAAAGGAGCCAGAGTTGGGTATCCCTCCGACTGCAGATGAGTTAAAAGCATGGAAAGAATGGAATGCGAAAGACAAAAAGGTGATGTATTGGTTATTTGCAGTCATTGATAATACGATGTTGGGACATATCAGGAATGCAGAAACTTCACATGCAGCTTGGACAAATTTTGAGAGCATGTTTTCAGTAAATACAAAGGCACGAAAGATTCAACTCAAGCAAGAGTTGAAGGCCTTGAAGAAAGGGAAAATGTCTGTCAATGAGTATGTGTTGAAGGTGAGGAGCATTGCAGATGCTTTAGCAATGATTGATGCAATGCCGAATGATGATGATGATTTGGTTTCATCCACTCTGAGTAGCCTTAATAATGAGAAGGCATGGAAATCATTTGTTACTTCAGTATATCTACGAAAGCCATTTCCAAAATTTGATGAGTTGATCTCTCTCATGATTACTGAAGACATCAATATGCAGGGTGACTCATCTGAAAAAATGGTAAACAAGTTCAAGCATTTTACTCAAGTTCAAGAAGAGGATGTGGTAGATTCTCTTCAAGAGGCCGTGGTATGGAACGTGCTGGTGATAACCAGCAAAAAAGGTTCAATGAGTAATTTGGTGAAATGCAGGTTTCAGGAGGCCGAGGAAACTTTAGAGGCAAGGGGAGCTCTAGAGGAAGAGGAGGATGGCAAAATAGAGGTTCTAGAAATTCTGCTATTGTTTGCCATTATTGTGGCAAAACATGACATATTGCAGCCAATTGTTATACTAAAAAGGAAGATATTTGCAGTGGTAAATTGTAGCAAGGAAACTATGCATCTTCTTCACAACATAATGAAGACAAAAATGAGTGTTTGTTTGTTATGCAGCATATGATGAATGCAATTACAAGAAAGGGGACACATGATGATGTATGATATGTCAATTCAGGTGCATCTAACCATATGACCAGTCACGTTGAATGGTTTGGAGAGATGCAAGACTTACAAAACCCAGGTTATGTGCAGATGGGTGATGATTCATGTCACCCAATTTCACACATTGGAAAGGTTCCCTTGTCCTTGTATGATGGCCAAACAAAGAGCCTGATAGATGTATTACATGTGCCATCAATCACAAAGAATCTAGTGTCTGTTGGCCAAATGGTAGAGCAGGGGTTGCAGGTCCGATTCAATGCAAAAGGTTGTTTTGTAGAAGACTTTAATGATAAGTGCAAGTTGGTCGCAAAAGGAAGTAGAGTTTCACTTTAGATGCTGGAATTCCTGCAACAATGGATGCTGCTATGTATGCTAAAGGAAAAGGAGTAGTTGCAGATATTGAAATATGGCATAAATGTATTGGACATGCAAATGTGCAAAGACTGAAATTAATGCAGTCCAGAGGATTGGTTACAGGGTTGCCTTCTTTTAGAGTTGCAGAATTGCATAAAGTCTATGAAGCATGCCAGTTTGGTAAGAAGGCAAGACAACCCTTCTCACATGACAAAGAAGTGAGTAGAAAAATACTTGATATAGTGCATACTGATGTTTGGGGTCCTACAAAGAATGTATTGATGGCAGCAAATACTTTATTACATTTATTGATGACTGTTCAAGGAATTTATGGGTATACTTCATGAAGGAAAAGAGTGATGTATTTAAGCACTTCAAATCTTTTAAGGCAGTTCTTGAAACAGAAACATGCTTAAAAGTGAAGTGCTTGAGGGGGAGAGTACCTCTCTAATGAGTTCAGTGGCTTCTTGAGAACTCATGGGATAAAGAGACAATTTACTTGCAAGTATACCCCACAGCAAAATGGGGTTGCAGAAAGAAAAAATAGGCATATTGCAGAATTATGAACAGAACTCCCACAGTTGCAGTTCATGGGATGACTCTTGAAGAGTGCTTTACTGGCAAGAAGCCCAATGTATTGCACTTGAAGGTATTTGGATGTTTTGCATATGTTCATGTTCCGGATGAGCTATGGAAGAAGCTTGATCCAAAGGTTGAAAAATGCATTTTTATTGGGTACTCTTTAGAGCAGAAAGGGTATCGATGTTATAACCCTGTCACGGGTGAGTTTAGAGCGAGCAGGGATGTTATCTTCGATGAGATGGGCAACTAGTATGCACCTGCTGGTGATGTATTAGATGATGATAATGATCATGACAGTTATGTGCAAAAAGAAAAACAAGAATCACAGAGTCTTAGTGGACCAGAAACATCATCTGGTATTACACCTACAGTGAGCCCTTGGTCTGGGAGACTAAGGTGTAGCCCCACATCTTTAGGTGGATCTATAAGTGTTGAAGGGAAGGAAAAAGGAAAGAAGAAAGTGTTGGATGGTAATGATACATCTACCAATCATTTGGGATTTGATGGAGATTCTAGTGGTTCGGAGAGTTTGGATGATAAGCTTGGCATTCCTTCATCCACTAGGACACTAGGTATACAAAGAGCTCATAGTAATGTAAAGGCTCCATTGAGTGATCCGGTGGTACGCAGATCTAGCAGGTTCAGATGCCCTATTAAAAGATTTATTTTTGAAGGTTATGCATCTCACCATTATGCTTATATGGTGAAACTAGTTGAGGATGTTGAGACCACTTGTTTTGAGGATGCTGTTGGTCATGCTCCAATTGGAATGCAGCAACAATGGATGAGGAGATGGCTGCATTAGAAGCCAATAAGACTTGGGATTTGGTACCCTTACCTAACGGTAAGAAAGCTATTGGCTGTAAGTGGATTTACAAAGTCAAGCATAATGCAGACGGTTCAGTTAGTAGGTACAAAGCTAGGCCGGTTGCAAAAGGCTATGCTCAAACATATGGCATAGATTATGACGATACATTCAGTCCAATTGCTAGGATGGCAACTATTAGATGTATGATTGTCATGGCAGCAGCCAAATATTGGAGTTTGCAGCAAATGGATGTTAAGAATGCCTTCTTGCATGGTGAATTGCAAGAAGAAGTGTATATGGAGTAGCTAGTAGGTTATGAGGATTTAGAGCATCCCACATATGTGTGTAGGTTAAAGAAGGCACTCTATGGGCTGAAGCAAGCACCTAGAGCATGGTCTAACAAGATTGAAGAGTATCTTCTCAATATTGGATTTTGTATTTATGATGTTGATCACTCACTTTATGTGAGAAAGGGAGATGCAGGTTTGGTCATCATAGTCATCTATGTGGATGACTTGATTATTACAAGTGATAGTGACAATGGGATTGCCGAAGTTAAGGACTTCTTGAAGAAGAAGTTTGAGATGAAAGATTTGAGTGAAATGAGATACTTTCTTGGTATTGAGGTGATCAGATGTGATGATGGTTTACGGCTATCCCCCCAAAGGTAGTATGGCTTGGATATGTTATCCAAGTATGGTATGACAGCATGTAAGCCTCTTTCAGTACCATTGAAGCAAAATGTGAAGTTGAATGCTAACGTTGGGGATGAGATAGAAGGCCCTACTATGTTCAAGGGGATAGTAGGGAGTTTGATTTACATGACTATCACAAGGCCAGACTTGAGCTATGCTATTAGCCTTGTCAGTCAATTTATGCAGATTCCTAGAAAGCCTCATTTGGATGCAGTTAGACGTATATTGAGGTATGTGAAGTCCACTTTACATTATGGACGTTTTTATGAGGTAGGTAAGGACGTACAGGTCTTTGGATACACAAATGCAGTCAGACAGAAGATCTACAAGTGGATTCATGTTTTCCCTTGCTAGTGCAGTAGTTACATGGAGTAGCAAAAAGCAACCTACAATTGCTTTATCGAGTACAGAGGCTGAGTATAGAGGTGCTGCTATGGCAGCATGTGAGGTGGTATGGCTACAAAGGTTATTAGGTGATTTGGACGTGCAGGGAGATGGTCCAATTGTCATTCATTGTGACAACATGAGCAGCATACACCTAGCTAGGAATCCAGTGTTCCATGCTAGGACAAAACACATTGAGGTGTACTACCACCTTGTGAGAGAGAAGGTACTTGCAGGAGAGATTAACTTGGTATATGTCAGCACACAGGATTAGATATCTGACATTTTCACAAAAACATTGGGTGCAGAGAAGCTTCGAAAGTTCTGAAGCTTACTTGGAGTTGCAGAGATGGAATTGAGCTTGAGAGGGAGTGTTGAGATGGCAAGCTCAACACGTGCAAACATTGATGATGGACCGCCTGGCTAGATGAGTCCGCACGTGTACACTTAGCACGTTGGTGGTCATTATGATACTCACATGGCCACTAACTTATCACTTATTATATTTAGTTTCTTACACCTACCTATAGCTGGCAAAGATATAACGCCAGTTGATTAGTGTAGTCGGTTTTGCACTGTTTGACTTAGAAGGTCACTTTACTTTATGTTGTATCTTATCTATAATTTGTGCACATTGTATAGTGGGTGAAGAAGTGTCAAGATTGTGGGAGAGAAGGAAGGAGTCTCGCTTGAAGCTTTCTTGCTTGCACAATGGGGGAAGACACACAAGGGTGGAGGCTGAAAACAGTTTTCCTCTTCTTAGTTGTGTAAGCCAAAAGAACTCTCGTACAAAGAAATAGAAGAACCCTATGTATGGGTCTCAAACCAAACTCAACTAACTAAGGTGGCATACTAACTGAGCCACGAACTAGAGTAGATAAGGATAGCTATCATGTAGCTATTATTCATCGGCGGTGTACCAACCGCGTCTGCAACTGACAAGTCGGTGACATAAGTACTCAACGGTCACCCTGGCATATCACGAGTGGAGCTCGATATCTCAACACTCCCCCTCGAGCTCAATCCCAATTCCTGCACACCAAGCAGGTCTCTGAACTTGCGCAGCTTCTCTACGCCCAATGCCTTCGTGAATATGTCAGCTACCTGATCCTCTGTGCTGACATAAACTAGATCAATAAGACCTAGTAAAACCCTCTCTCGCACATAGTGATAATGCACCTCAATGTGCTTTGTTCTAGCATGATAGACTGGGTTATTTGCCAAGTGTATACTACTCATGTTGTCACAATAAATGACAACTGGCCCATCTGTAGACTGATGCATATCATAAAGTAGCTTATGCAACCAAGCTACCTCACATGCAGCCATTGCTGCACCCCTGTACTCCGCCTCTGTGCTCGACAAGGCAACTGTAGGCTGTTTCTTGCTGCTCCAAGTGACTGCAGCACTCCCGAAAGAGAACACATATCCACTGGTAGATCGTCTATCAGAAATGCTACCAGCCCAATCAGCATCAGTGTATCCATGCAACTGTATCTGAACACCAGTCTCATAAAATAGTCCATACTGCAATGTGGACTTCACATACCTGAGTATGCGTCTAGCCGCATCCAAATGCGGTTTCCTTGGAGCCTGCATAAACTGACTTACCAATCCAACAACATAGCTCAAATCTGGCCTGGTAATAGTCATATAAATCAAACTTCCTACTATGCGTCTGTACATAGTAGGGTCTTCTAGAAGCTCACCTGCATCTGTGCTCAGCTTCACATTCTGCTCCAAAGGAACTGAAATAGGCTTACAGCCTGTCATTCCATATTTGGACAGCATGTCCAATCCATACTGCCTCTGCAAGAGCTGTATCCCACTTGGTGATCTAATCACCTCAATGCCCAAGAAATAACGCAGCTCTCCCAAATCCTTCATCTCAAACTTCTGCTTCAATAGCATTTTCACATGAAGGATATCTTCATCACTGTCACCTGTCATAATCAAATCATCAACATAAATGACAAGTAGCATAATACCTTTCTCTGTTTTTCTCACATAAAGTGAGAAATCTGCCTTGGAAATCTGAAAGCCAATGGTGACAAGATACTGTCCTATCTTGTCAGACCACGCTCTAGGTGCTTGCTTCAAGCCATACAAGGCTTTCTTCAACCTGCAAACAAACTCAGGATGAACAGCATGCACATAACCTGGTGGCTGCTCCATATAGACCTCTTCTTGCAAATCACCATGCAAGAAGGCATTCTTTACATCCATCTGATGTAAAGACCATCCCTTTGATGCAGCCATAGCAATGACTGCTCTTACGGTTGCCATCCTTGCAACTGGACTGAATGTTTCTTCATAGTCAATGCCATATGTTTGTGCATACCCCTTGACTACTAATCTTGCCTTGTATCTGTTTACAGAACCATCTGCATTGTTCTTCACCTTATAAACCCACTTACAGCCAATTGCATTCTTACCTTTAGGCAAAGGTACTAACTCCCATGTAGCATTTGCTTCCAAGGCATCCATTTCTTCATCCATGGCTTTCTCCCATTTTTCTTTTCCCATGGCTTGCTCAAAAGATGTGGGTTCTGGTTCCTGTATCACTTTGACCATATATGCATAGTGAATGGCTGTAAATCCATCATATTTCAGCCTATCCACAGGATACCTAGCTCTCGTAGACCTGCACAAAGTAGGTTCACTCCCAGGTGCTCTCAAAACATCCCTGGTCTTCCTTACTCCAGGTGTAACAATAGAAGGGATACCCAACTCATCATCAATGCTCTATTCTGAGCCACTGGATTCACCATCCACATAAGAGTGACCTGCATTCACATCAAACATGGGCTGATCAACCTTCTCTTTTCCTTTTCGTGATACCTGCATACCACTATCTGCATTGCTTTGAGAAGATTCTCCTGATCTCAATCTGCCTGTCCATGGCGAACAATGTGAACCATTGCTAGAGGACGCTCCAAGTCCACTAATATTTTGTGACTGCTGCTGTGAATTCTGTGCAGCATTACCATTTTGTGCATCTACATCATCAATCACATTTACTGGTTTATACCAGCTACTCATCTCATCAAAAACAACATCTCTGCTCACTGTAAACTTACGAGTAGAAGGGTTATAGCATCTATACCCTTTTTGCTGCAGAGAGTAACCAATAAAGATGCACTTCTCAGCTTTTGGATCTCAGCTCATCTGGCACATGTACATAGGCAATGCAACCAAAAATTTTCAAATGAGAAATATCTGGTTTCCTACCAGTATACCTCTCCTCTGGAGTCATTCCATGTATTGCTGCAGTGGGAGTCCTGTTCATTATGTAGACTGCTGTAGCAACTGCTTCAGCCCAATAAAAATCTGGCAAGTCTTTTTCATTGAGCATGGCACGAGATACCTCTCCAATATGCCTGTTTTTCCTTTCTGCAATTCCATTTTATTGTGGGGTATAACTGCATGAATATTGCTGCTTTATGCCATGCTCCTGCAAGAACTTTGCAAACTCATTTGAGAGGTACTCTCCCCCTCCATCTGACCTTAGGCATTTTATTTGCAGACCTGTTTCTTTTTCAGCCATAGCTTTAAGGGTTTTGAAATGCCCAAAAACTTCACTTTTCTTTTTCATAAAATACACCCAAACTTTTCTGCTATAGTCATCAATAAAAGTGACAAAATAATGATAGCCTCCAAGAGATGCAGCTTTAGTAGTCCACACATCAGAGTGGATTAATTCCAATGGCTTCTCACTCTCTTGAACATGTCTAGGAAATGGTTTCCTTGCCTGTTTTCCAAACTGACAGGCTTCACATACCTTATGCATTTCTGCAACCTTGAATTTTGGCAATCCTGCAACAATATTTTGGGCCTACATTGATTTAAGTCGCTGTACATTAACATGACCAATGCGTTTATGCCAGATATCAATATCTGTAACTACACCGGTCCCATGTGCAAACATTGCTGCACTCAATTCAGACATGTCTGCATCCAATGTAAACATTCTGCCCTTCTTCTTTCCTTTTGCTATCAAGCGACCTTTATTTTTCATATCCTCAACAAAGCATCCATGAGGATTAAATCTGACCTGCAAGCCCTGCTCAACCATTTGACCAACAGAAACCAGGTTCTTGGTGATATTCGGAACATGAAATACATCGGAGAGGTATTTCTTTTTCCCATCCTGCATAGACAAATGTATTTTTCCAATCTGCACAATAGGATGTGCAGTATCATCACCAGTCTCCACAAATCCTAGTTTTTCCATTTTCCTTGCATCCTCCATCCATTCTGCATGACCTGTCATGTGGTTTGACGCACCTGAGTCAACATACCATACATCGTTGCTTTCTTCTGCACTTGTCACAGAATTGTTCATGTGCTGCACCATAAACAGATGCTCATTTCTATCATCACCCTGTCTACTAGAAGATGCATAATTTCCTTGTTGCAGTTTTTCATTCATGATGTCATTCTGCTTTTTGTAGCAGTCTTTAGCCATATGACCCATTTTACCACAATAGTAGCATTCAACATTACTGTTTGCTTTTTGGACTCTTTGCCATCCACCACGACCTCTTTGGCTCCCCCTGCCTCTAGAGTTACCACGTCCTCCTCCATGAGACTGATTTTCTTGAGTTTGCTGCATATTCTGATTTCTACCACGGCCTCCAAATCGGCCTCCTCTACCTCTGCCTCTACCTCTTCCAGCATTTGAGTAGAAGACAGCTTCTTTTGAAGTTCCTCCTGAAGAAGATGCACCACCATTTCTCTGCTCCTCAGAAATTAGAAGAGCAATCAACTCCTCAAAGTCAGGAAATCTTTCACAAACGGAAATGGATTATCGAAACTGTGCATAATCCTTTCCTAGACCATTCAAGGTCACGGAAACTAAATCATCATCTTCCACTGGCGACCCAATGGAAGCAAGTGCATCTGCAATCTTCTTCACCTTCATGTGGTAGTCATTGATGCTCATATTTTCTCTTTGCACATTATGCAACTCTTGCTTGAGCTGCATTTTCCTGGCTTGTGTATTTGTGCTATACATTTTTGACAGAGTATCCCATGCCTCCTTTGGCGTACTTGCATCCTGAATATGCACAATCATAGAGTCTGAAATGCTGATAGACAGCCAGTACATAACTTTCCTGGCTCTCTCATGCCATGCTTTGAATGCCTGCATTTGCTGTTGATTGGGAACATCAGGAAGAACTGGTTCTTCTTCATTTCCTGCAACAAATTCCCAATATCCTTTTCCCATAAGGAAATTCGTCATTCTAAACTTCCATGCCTGGAAGTTGTTCTTGTCAAGCTTTTCAGTGACAATCTGTGAAAGAGAATCAGACGCCATTACAGAATACTGCAAGAAATTCTGTTACTGCAAAAAACACAGCTTCACCCTCACAAGGGAAAATCTGCAAAACTGGCGAAAGTGGTATTTGACCACACAGTCACTTCCTAGTGACGATTTTGCATAAACACGAACCAAGGATGATTCTGAAACTCCCAATGTCTCTGCACACAAGCATACGATGCAATTTCTACAATAACTTTTCACCGACCTGTAGAACAGTGGCTACACAGCATAAAACTGAGCCTTTTCCTGAGTGCGTGCAGAAAACTTCCGTCTGCAAAACAGGCCCCGAAATGGCCTCAAATCAAAAAAACAAGGTCGCCAAGGGCTAAAGCCCTTATCCGCAGCATATACTGCCCTCTTGCTTCACCGCGAAGGGCGTCTCAACCTGAGACAATGCACTCCTGCAATTTCCGGCTGTGCTACCTGCAGAGATCTGCTCCCAAAACAGAAAATGAAAGCAACACTGCTCCTCTTACCAGAACACCGCGAGCTTGGCTTGCTTTCTTGAGCTCCTTACCACGAACAAGGCTCTGATACCATGTCAAGATTGTGGGAGAGAAGGAAGGAGTCTCGCTTGAAGCTTTCTTGCTTGCACAATGGGGGAAGACACACAAGGGTGGAGGCTGAAAACAGTTTTCCTCTTCTTAGTTGTGTAAGCCAAAAGAACTCTCGTACAAAGAAATAGAAGAACCCTATGTATGGGTCTCAAACCAAACTCAACTAACTAAGGTGGCATACTAACTGAGCCACGAACTAGAGTAGATAAGGATAGCTATCATGTAGCTATTATTCATGGGCGGTGTACCAACCGCGTCTGCAACTGACAAGTCGGTGATATAAATACACAACGGTCACCCTGGCGTATCACGAGTAGAGCTCGATATCTCAACATGTGAGGGATTAGCTTTTGAGGTTGGGATGGGGCAATAAGAGGCCCAGGGAACCAGGAAAGACCACATTTGACATTTTTCTTTGTGAGAGAGAGTGAGCTTGAGAGCCAGAGAGAGAGAGAGCTGCAGGGGGATCCTTTGAGTGCCGTTCGATTTGAGCACCACAGTGATTCCAGGTATGTCTAGCATTTCCTTGTAGTGTTTTGCACCTATCTAGAAGGTACTCGATGATTCCATGGAGTAGGCATTGAGCTTGAGTCATCGTGTGCAACCCACGGGCCGTCGTCTGTGCAGTCGGAACAAGTCATTTGGGTCCGAGTCCCAGAATCGGACCACCCAATTTCTGGAGTCGGACCGTCCGAATGTTAGAATCGGACCACCCCGTCCAACTGCGAGAATCAGACCCAGTGTTAAAATCGGACCACGTGTCCTAGTCTCAAAATCAGACCAACTGCTAGAATCGGACCACCCCGTCCGACTGCAAGAATTGGACCCACTGCCAAAATCGGACCACTTGTCGTATCGCAAGAGTCGGACCCCCTGTCCAACTAAGGAAATCGGACCAAAGTATTTTCACAATTGGACCACCCTGTCCGATTTTTAAAATCGGACTAGCCTGTCCGAGTCTTAAAATCGGATCAGCCGGTCTGATTCCCAGAATCGGACCACCCTATCCGAGTCCCAGAATCGGACCACTGCACCAGAACTTAAAATAGAGGGTTTTTGAACCTACCTGACAATCCTGGACACCCTGTTCACATATCTGACCTCCCCCCCCCCCGCCCGGACCCCCCACAGAGGGGGCTCTGCCCCCTCTGCCCCCTCCGCACCTCCCCCAAGTAGGTTGGAGAGAAAACACGCGTTGTGACAAGTCCTCCAAATTAGACCCTAGTGTAGTAATGGCTTTACATGAGCATGGATTCTCACTGACAAAAGAGCAACCAAAAGCCCATACCCGAACAAAGAGAAACAAAGACCCTAGAACATCAATGGGCCAATCTAGCCAACAAGGGCAAAAAGGCCACACTGCAAAAACACATATGTGTTGCATTCCGACTGCATCTAGTCAAAGTGAAAAGCAACAACATCAAACTACAACAACGAGAATGACTAGATATGACAGTCCTGATGATAGATGCTCCTTGAATAGCACTGCACTGACGATCCAAGACATCAGTGGAGAATCCACATCTGGTCGTGCAGTTGGGGACTCAAGGGCATTTGTCAGAAGGCTTAAATTTACAATCCAAGACCCGGAAGACGAAGACATAGTACCACCTGCTTATCTTAGGGTCAAACTCACCGCAAAAAGAGAGCATACTATTGATGCTCTGATTGATGAAGGAACAAAATTTAATATCTTGACCTATGAATCATGGACCCTACTAGGCCAACCAGAGCTCACACCGACTAATGCAACTCTTAGCCCTTACATGGGACACCCACAAGCACTAATAGGAAAGTGCAAAATCCTTGTGACAATTGAAACTGAAAGCTTGCCTATCCTATTTCATGTTCCTCCAAATAGTGCTAATTACTGGAAGGAAACCCTCCTAGGAAGACCCTTCAAAAGGGCAACCAACTGTGAGGCCGACTATATAGCACAGAGGATACACCTGACACTACCGGGTGTGAGGATAGTCACAACCTTTAGCAAGGTTGACCTCAACGAACCTTGAAGGGGGAGAGGCAAGGAGGGTGCTGACATAACAGTCAAGCCTGCTAACAAGAGCAAGGACTTGTTGGAAGAGTTGATACAAGCACAGGTCGAACAACGAGAACCAGTGAGTGAGGCCATACAGACAATGCCAAAGACGGGCTTTGGACTTACAAATATCATAGAAGACCCCAAAAGAAGCCCAAGCCTTATAGACAAAGGCATCGATGGAGGGTTAGCACAACGCCACTATGGATATCCAAAGCATTGCTACGTGTTCAAGGGTATTACGCAGGTAACCGATGGATTTGGGTACCCAAACCCCTTGCTAAGACTCCCTTGTTGATTGAAGGCCAGATTGTATCAAGAGCAAAGAAGCGTAGGAGGAGATCTAAACGAAAAACCAAGTCTTGAGTCAACAACAGTGGAGTGACCGAGCCCCTCATGGTCGAAATCAAGAAACCAAATGGGACCAATCGGAGGGTAGATCCTCAACCTAGCATGCTTGACAAGCAGATATTAGATGTAATCTTTGAGGATATGCAAAAGCCACTAGTGCCCAAGGAGCCTTTGATTCCCCAAGAGGATAGCAAGCATCATAGGCACAACATTGCTCATGGCAAGGTTAAATGCTCAACAAAGAAAAGAGCAAAATCATCTAACAGCCACGAGCAAATCTCCCAGCCAGTGTCAAAGCCACTTAGGAGTCCCAAGTCTTCTACACCCTCTTCCCCTAAATGGACAAAGGAAGCACAACAGTTGTCAAGTGCGGCTACTCAATCCCAATTTCTACCTACATCAGAGCTTCCAAATGTCTAAGAGGTAGGACACAACACCACCCTTAGCTCTCAACCTAAGGATATGCCTGTGCAATCCACCGTGGCTAGCTCAACTGATACTCAATCTACGCAATTGAATGCTCTAAGGGCAACAAAAGAAATGACCACTTCCAATAGACCCAAGGACTTGACACCGCAATCCACCAATAGTAGCAAGTCCACTGAACTAGCTGCTGCTACTTCCAATCAAGGATCACAGCAGTCACAGCTATTGGCCGTGATGATGCCCCTTGCAGAACGTGTCCTTAGTAACCAACTTCATTGAAAACTCCAACACTTCCAATGCACCTAAAGTCTAGGGTGGAGGAGTTAAATAGAAGGGAAGGGCTAGACTCTCCAAAAAGGGAGGCAGTTGTACCCTCACAACCTAGCATGGCTACTCAGCAGGCCACGACTATGTCCCATAACAACACACTAGAGAAAGAGAATGTTGAGGCCCAACCAAGCACATCAACGGTTGACCTAGTCCAAGGTCGTTGAGAGATGCACCTTCACTGACCAAGAAAAAGAGGAGAAAATAACGAAAACAACAATAGTTATAGGTGGTTGTGGACCCCAAGAACATTGACACCAAGAGCGCTGGAGAGCTGAGGAATAAAGCATCGAGTCCATCCACCAATGACCCCATTGATGCCTCTCCTAATAGCGGTGAAACCTCAGACACATCTGTATGCTCTAAAAAATCAAAGCAGTCGTTACCATCAACATTTGCTTGCAACACTCAATCCATCGACAAGAGAACTCACATTGATCAATCAAGAGTGGATACAACACTGCCACAACAGGGTGACAAATTTATACCAGTCACATCCAAGGAGAACCATGACGCAATAACAAAGCCTTAGGAGAAACATGGAAACCCCAAGAGCATAAGAAATCCTAGTATTGACCAATCTTGCTCATCTAGGCCTAAGCCCTCAGCTATGCTAAAGCCTAGGCAAACTCCTAGAACCTTGCATGAGATAGCAACCGAGCAAGTCCTCGTTGAACATAGAAGTGTCATAGAATGCTTAACCGAGTTGGATGCTAAGCTCAAAGTGTCTATGTCCTGGAAAACATGGGCACATTCCCTAAAGAGCAGCTTGAAGAATACTTGCCATTTCCCTTATTCTAGGAAGAGCAAGAACACCTTGACGAGCACTATAACAGGCTCCTGCATGAATGCATATGACTCATCTCTGACGAGGAAGCCGACGAACTACGCTTAACTGTAACATTTAATGATGTGCTCTGCCAACCAAATCTCTTAGAGATAGAGCAACTAAAGTAACAATTAGAGGGTCAAAGTCAATTTGAACAACTTTGGTGTGAAAACCGCATTGCAATGGCCAAACTAAGAGCCCAGATCATGACAGTCTCAGAGGAGCGATTGGCCAAATGGCAGTCTCAAAGAGACCCAACCTATGTGGCACCAACTTCCTTTCGTCGAGGTGCTGACTGCCATTCGAGGTACGAACTTAGTTGAAACTAGCTAAGAGAACTCTCTGTCTGATAAGGTTCTCACTGAGGAGGAGTTACATGTTGCCAGTAGACTCGAACAAGGTTCCATGCTACTTGATGTTGCAAAATATCTATCGGTATTGAGTAAGCTGCCAGGAGTACTAGATGCGTGTGCCACACTCCAGTACAATCCGGAGTTCTACAATTGGCTTTTATCCTCATGAAGTGACATGGATTAGTAAAAATGTAAATAAATAAACAATGACTTTTGTGACCATGTATAGACAATAACAACACACACTAGCAATGATAGTCAAGCGTAGGGAGAAGAGTTGGGTTCAATAGGCTAAGCTCCTCAGGTCCTCCTCTCACCACACATTTAGAAGTTGTGTGACCATTCCTGCCTCTAGATGGAGAGCATGCAACCCTCATTACCACCATAGGAAGCCCTGACCAACATCTTTGATGGTGTAGACAGGGTACCGTCTCTTTCTATACACCTTTTTCCCTTTCCAGTTCTATCCTTCCAGGATGAGCCCTACCCCACTCCATGACAACCAGTCCACGCAACTTAGCATAAGCCAAGATTTGCTAATGCCTGGAGCCCAAATGAACATCATCATGGGGCCATCCCTCTACAACAAATACTGCATGCCTCACCTCTCCCCTCCTCATCACATGCGCTTGATAACCCATTGTATAATCCCTTCCATGCGAATAGTTTTATCCTGCCTCAAGGCCTAATCCTTGGTTCGCATATTGCAGGTCCCCCTACAGTAGCCGACATGGAGCACCCAATGCGACTGGCTTGCAAGGACGCTATCCGTTGTCGAAGGGAGCATGCAGCACAAGCTCCTCCATCGGAACGCTATGTACCTACCCTTAAAAGGTATGCAAAGAAATGAGGCCCCAAGCAACACCGCCCCGGACATAGGCCAAAAAATCCCAAGGCCAGGGAAATAGAAGCTCAAGGGAGCACACGGGGCATGGCAACACCGGTCGTGGAGGCTCCCACTAGACGCTCGGGCACTAGGTGCTCAAAAGAGGAGAGGGCAGCTCAAGACAAGCATGAATTTGACACATTTTTTAAAAGCATTCTGGAAACAGTTGTGGCTAGGGACTACACCATTCAGGTCCCAGCCGACATTCTCCCCACCCAGCCTCACAGAAGCCCCTCACCAGCACAGCCTCAACCGCCTGACCACTCAAACTCGCCCCGTCTCGTACAAATAGAGTAGCCCGGCACATCCAGTGACCTCGGTCAGCTAGCTCTGTCCCTAGTCCCCTAGCCCTTTAGCATCACCCACAATTGTTCAGGGCACATCAAGGGCAGGACATACCTAGGGAGCTTGCCTCGCCTATGGTTAGACCTGTCACCCTGACCCATTCCCACGATTCCCTCTTGCACTCTGCCTTAATACCATTGCAATCAATTGTGGTAAGCACCACACGAATGGCCATGAAAAGTACACCGTCCTCATCAAGCAAGTCCAATAGCTCCCAGCTATCAAAAGTGCGGTGTCCCTGTGTTCAATTATGCTATGTCGTGCAGTCACAATGCAAAGTATGTCTCATACACCTTCACGTGTAGTTCTTCTCAACATGGACAACTTTTCTTCATCCACACATTGTTACGAGAAACCACGTTCCAAAAGATAAGCTGTCGTGCCAAGGTCTCCTGATAGGCAGCACACTTCTTTCTCTCGTGCTGCAAACTGTCACACCACATACATCTTTTTCAAGGCTTAGGGGCTGCTACCTGTCCCCTTTCCTCTTGTCCTTTTTCATCCAATTTTGCAACCTTCAATTGAAGATCCTGCATCCCTTTGACCAATTCATCTAAGACATCTTCCCTAACAAAGGGAACAATAGCAGGCACAGCCATAGGGTTAGCCACAGAAGCGGGTGGCTTACTGGATACTTCAACTATCTTACCCGTAACAGTGAGCAAGCTAGAGACATGCAATCTTTCTCTTCTTCTATGTTTCTTCACAAGCGCAGTAACAACTTCCTTGACATGTCTCCACTCTATTTTCAAACCTGTCTCTGTAGTCTCATCCTCCAGCAAATCATCAAGCTTCTCTTGAAGCTCAGGATCAGCTGCCTGTAGAAACAATTCAATTTTCTGACTTGAAAGAGCTTGCTGTTCTGCAAGATCCAACTGCTCAAATCTACTTTCAAATTCTCTTAACAATTCTGTATAGCCACAAGACCCTTATTAGGTTGTATAACCCACTACTGAAAAGTCTTGCGCGTAATCAAACTGGTGTCCTCAATGTAAAATTCTTCCCTGAGTGTCTTCTTGAAGGCTACCCAGTCAGCATCCTGCAAGTATAATTCAATCATCCGTGCTTTCAGTTCATGAACAGTAACACGTACAAAATACCGGCTCCATGCAGATTGAGCCACTCCAAAGAA
This sequence comes from Lygodium microphyllum, assembly GCF_053477565.2. Classification (NCBI taxonomy): domain Eukaryota; kingdom Viridiplantae; phylum Streptophyta; class Polypodiopsida; order Schizaeales; family Lygodiaceae; genus Lygodium; species Lygodium microphyllum. Next base: position 114,591,444 of record NC_141152.1, read on the forward strand.
TTCCATCTTTTGAACATAGATATGTACATATGCAGATACATTCCTACCATTGAATAATCATCACAACACTTTATGTTTGAGCTGAAGCTTGCATCACTTGTTGTTGTTGTTGTACCTGCATAAGCATATTCATATTTTGCACCAACTGTTGCAAAACATATGTTAACCCCAACACGAAGAAAGCAAAAGGAAATAAAAAAGATGCAGGGCAAATGCGGAAAAAAAGGTAGCTCAACTGAAGAAATTTTGTGAAGGCAATGAAAGATTGTATGGATACACATGCAGACTTGTCACACAAGGATTAGTAGGGGTTCATCAAGCCTTGACAAATATGCAGACAAGATTATAAGGGAATATGCAGTCTTTGATGGAAAATGATAGATTATTGGTTGAGAAGGATAGGGAGAACCAGAGCCTACAACAAGCAATATCTCAGTCATTGAAGATGCTATGCATGCTACACACGTGCATAATATGGAGTTACAGTCTAAAGTTATGGACTTGGAGAAAGAGAATTGAAACATAAATATTACAGCCATGTATAATGAGAGCAAACTGTAGGCAAAATGAGTGCACCAAGTCAACCACTGACTGTCAAAGCACAATCAGCATCAAGTGGCCATAAATCAGCATGTGATACTCATACAAACATCAAGAAAACACCCAAGCATGTCAAATGAATCCGTTAGTAAGTCGACGCACCCCCTATGTAATAGGGAAAAGTGTACACAACACTGGCAAGACCTGACACAAAGAGGTGTATGCTCAGGGAGTGCAAAACCCAAATCAGCCCAAGTACATCTGTGAGGACTGTAGCATATCAATCATGCAACATCCAAGTGAAGATCCTAGTCTCAAGTATCTGAATGCTCAAGTAGCATAAATTGCCTGCTCAATGTCTGTCAAGTGTATCAAGATGCTCCCACTAGCACAAAAGTCGTAAATATCAACCAGGGCATATGATAGCATATACTACGTAATATCTAAGTATGCATGAGCACTCACATAATATCTGCACCAAAATATATACATAGTTTGGGTCTTCAAGTCCAGAACAATACTCTCAGCTTGCTTCGAGTTCGACCTATCTCCCAAACTAAGTGAACTATGTCTTGTGCACAATAGAGAAGACTAGTACTACCCCTAGGGCGAGACCAACTATGGGAGGTTTTCAATTGCAGGTATTGAAGACTCCAACGAAAGTATCGTTCGCTCTTCATCGACACCCAATTCTGAATTCTTATCCTTTATCATCCTGCAAGCCAAGAATCATCATGTGCAGAATCTCCAACAAACCAACACTTGTGCTGGTCATCAGTGCAATCCCCAACAAAGAACAGCCCTACCACCAACTCCAACCACCCTACCACCAGTCACCTAGGCCATCAATGTGCCCCCAACGACCTTCCTCCACACCACCACCAACACTCCTCTACGGCAGCCACCAATGTCTCTTCCACTCACATCTTCAGTACAGGCCAAAGCCTGCTACCTGCAATGGTGAGTGCCATGGGACTGGCACTCATCTAGGAGGGGGGTAATGTTAACCGTTAGGCGAACAAGGTGGAAAATTTGGAAAAGCTAAAGTAGAAGAAAAAGGTCAAGGAAAAGTGAAACGGAAGACAAAGGCGCACAAGGAAAAGCGCAAGTCAATACTTTTGTAAAAGAGCGCAAGTGCATCATGATTTAATTTAAGGAGCGTTGGGCTCTCACCCGTGCAATTTGTAAAGGTAGATGGGCGGTAGGAAGGAAGCTAGGAAGATAGGAGGACAATGGGAAAAAGGGCCTAGGCCATGGTCGGCCATGTAAAAAAGGGGATAAGGGGATGACCGCCCAAAAAGGGATTTAGGGTTTTGTATATAAAGTTGAAAAGTGAATGAGAAGATCATTCTTATGTGTGGCCAAAGCTTCTTCTTCTTCTTCTCTTGTTTCTTGCCTTCTTGCTTGTGCTTGAGTGAGGGATTGACGGAGTGTGAGGGAGTGAGGGAGTGAGTGTGTGAGAGCGAGGGATCGTGGAGAAGAATCTCCCCATCTTCTCTCTTCATCTTCTCTTCTCTTCTCTTTTCTCGCGCAGGAGTGACTATGTGAGAGCGAGGAATCGTGGAGAAGAAGCTCCCCATCTTCTCGCTTCATCTTCTCTTTTCTTGCACGGCTATGGAGGATGGAGCTTGACGGAGAGGGCTCGAGCTTGCTCGAGCTTGCCGCAAGGATCGTGGAGCTACGGGAGTGCAAGAGAGAGGAGGGAACTTGATCGAGTGGTCCATAGGTCTCGGGGTAGAGCTCCATAGCTCCCCTTCACTCTTTTAGAAGATGCACCCTACATGTTTATCTCTTCAATGATCATAAGATGGACCAACTCATCAAAATCTGAAAATGGGTTTCATACATGGATGGGACGGCTTCTTACCAATTGCTTTGCTAGCTTGAGTCCTTGCTCTTTCTCCTTCAGTTTAACCTTCAAAACTAGCCTCTCTTAGTGGTGCCACTTTGATACCATGTCATGAATCATGTGGTGGAGGGACTTTCTTGAGCTATTGCATCGAATACACATACAATACACACAAGAGAAAGATCACTCAAGAAAACAAGAAGATAGATTTAGACAAAAATGTTTTCTTGTTAGTTTTTCTTCCTTCTTCCCCACACAATGTAATGTACATGAAGTATAGATAAGATGTAACATAAAGAAAAGTGGCCTACTAAGTCAAACATACACACAATTATACTAATTGACTAGTGTTATAACTATGCTAGTTGTAGGTAGGTGTAACCAACCAAATATAATAAGTGAAAAGTAAGTGGCCATGTGAGGACCATACTAACGTACAATGTGCTAAGTGTAGACATGTGGACACATTTAAACAGGTGGTCCATCATCAATGTTTACACATATTTAGCTTGCCATCTCAACACTTATAATGATAAACTTAGTTATTCAAGGGACTTCAGAGTCTACCTCATAGGAGACTATTTGGCATTGATCCACTAGGATCAACCGCAAGGAACCTAACAGTCTCTATTAATATTCTAGCTCCTATCTAAGAAGGTTACTTTGCAAACTAAACCGTAGACTAATCTAGATTTGGATGATGATTATCTATTAATATTTTATTAATATTATAGCTTAATTAATACCTAAGACACAAACCTTAGATAGTTAGTATTTGGTCTTATTTTTGTGATGAATAAGCATCCAACTAATTAGGTGCACCTATCCATAGGACTGTGTCACCATGACAATCATCTACTTGCTTTCTTTACATGTGTAATGAAGGAGACCTAGGAGAGACAAGGAAAGAAGGGAGAGACTGTAGAGAGGAAAGATAATGAGGGAGAATATGAGAGAGAAATACAAAAATTGAGAGAAAGAGAAGGGAAGCCATGAAAGCTGGAATGGAAGGGTAAAAGAGACTTGATTATTGATAACTCATGCTCTAATTGGGTCTCTCAACACCTGGAATACCTCATCAGTATAACTGGATATTCCCATGCTAATTCGTGTCCTACCCGTCTATCCCCACTCTTTTACATTCCATCCTGTCCTTGAAGGTTTTTGCCCTCAAAAATAAAAAAGAGGACTTATTGGTGTGGCTTACAGGGGAAGGGGGATTGTAGAGTACTACTCTATTCAGTATTACAAAGGAGAATATAGGTATGTGGACGTACAATCTCATGTGGAATCGGGGCACACAAATGTATATATGATGTATAAAACATGTACAAGTTGATAGCATATTATTTTGGCTACCAATTCTTAACAATTAGAGGTTGACAAACAGTGGACAACATGCTATCTAGAACATGCCTGCTGGAGAAAATTGGTCTAAACTTCTTATGGGAAACTCTAATTGAGGCATATGACATGTCAAAACAAAGATCATGAAGTGTACTTTCAGCCCATATAGGTGACACTTGATTATCATTAGTGCGGGGTAAAATTTGCTCTAAAATAGTGTGATGTTTGGCAAAGTTAGCTAATCCTTAGTCAAAATTGAACCCTTGAAGTAGGGGAAGGGCTGCATTGGTGAAATGTTGATCAAGGTAGGGTTTTTTCCAAAACCTTTTCTTTCCCTAGGATCAAATGGATAACCTATATGATAAACATCAAGAGCATAAGGGTCATCCATACAAGCATGGGTCACTGTACTACCACCGGGGTCAAAAGTATAATGGTGATCCAATGGATTTGTTGTAGCATAGAAGTGATTCATGGTGTCATCTACAAGCTCTGGTGGTGACACAAGATCCTTACTAACCCACATGGTAGCATACACTCACTTATCCCCATAAACCCATTGGGAGCCATTATGCCATGCAGAACTAGAGTATAGGAGGTTGCAATCACTACTGCATTCATTGCATCAACCCCTAGGCATTGCATGTCCATGAGCCCCACATTCATGGCTAGTATTGGGCATTCAAAGTTAAGGGCCTTGGGCTGATGGGGCATCTTCTCATGTAGTTGTAGTGAGATGCTCATATCATGGCATCGTTCATGAGAAGCATCATGCTGATCATAAAGATGCGCATGCTACTCATAGTAATGACCAAGTGGCTGATAATAGTGAGCACTCTGTCTTGTTGATAGTAATGTTGCTTCCCATGTACACACTTGTATACATTTGCATGATGATGCCCATGTACATAAGGCTATCTATATGGTTTCCCATGTATGTGACCATAATGTTGCTCATAAGAACATATATAGTCATCAGAATGCATGTTGGTGCTCAAAATATACATAATCATCATATGAATGCTGACCATAAGTAGGCACATGTTGTTGCCTTTATGCATCAAACCCATGCTAGTGGTCATAAACTCATAATTTCCACGAGAATTCCCATGTTGTTTCTCCTAATCGTGCTAAGTCATCCTTTGAATTGTAGCCATTTGAGAAACTTGAGTTGTAAGGGCTACAAGTTTGTCATTGATTGCCTTGGCTTGTGTGAACTAATTGTGTTGATCAAGTATCTAATTATGGCTTTCATCTCAAAAGTTGCTTGTCGCCATAGAGTAACATGAAATGCATTCATATGGGGATGCCAAGAGTGAGAAAAGGAATTAGAACTAGGAGCCATGACTGATTTGTTTTTGTAGATACTATTGTCTCTTTGTTGGTGCATTTTATCCATAAAGTCCTTATGCCTTTCTGCATCACTTGCCTCAAGCCATCGTGAAGTGCGGATCAAAGCTCTACATTCTTGGTCACTAATCTTTCTTTTATCCTTGTCCCGTGCCATTGAAGGTGCAATCCATATAGACCCCTAGTCACCAAATCTGAGATAACTTTGGCTAGGGAGCTCCGATTAGAGAAACTTCAGATTCAAAATGGAGGGGAAGTTCCCTCTACAAGCCTATGTAAATTTTTTTATGATAGAAAGTATTCATAATTGGTCGTCAACAACTTTATGTGGCTGTACAAAAGGGGACTATAGCTTGTGTCCTGCAGGACCATTGCACACAAAAGTGGCTGTAACTCTCCAATGGGAGTTCCATTGGGGAGCTTTCTATCTCTACTCAAAGGTATTGATCCCCTCTATGCAAGGAGCATAGGTATCTAATATCAAGTATTATACAAAAAAATTTGTAATAAGAAATGTGTGGTTAAACTGTGTAGTCCATCACCCTGTTTGCAACTGTGAGAGGCATGTTTTGAATAGTCAATATCTTTAGGGTCCAACCAAGTTATCAAACTAAATTAGACCTTTTGGAGACCTCTAAGCACCCTCGGGGACTTGCAAATACTTTTTTAACCCACAAATACCTTGGTAAACACCTATAGAAGTCTACAGTAGCATATATAAGCCTATTATGAGCTGAAAGTTGTCCTATCAATCATTGAGGGTTGGAAGTGTGTATAGTGGAGGTACCTTTTTCTCAAGGCCACCACACTATTTTCATTGCAAGGAGTTAGGTCATTTCAAAAGGGAATATCCAAAGCACCCTAAACACTGATGCACCAAGTGCCACAACATTGGACATAACTACGTCAATTTTCCCAACATAACTCAAAGAGAACTTGAACTTACAAGGAATGAAATTGTACAAGCTCCAGTGCTCTAGATTATACCAGATACTTAGGAAAAACCTAGAAGTTATTCATGAGATGTAACCATAATAAACTTTTCTCTTGTAATCTAGACTCGGATATATCTAATACAACAAGTGGTTGTTTTAAAAGAGTGTATGCTTATGAGTAATCAGAGTGTCGCAACAAATGTGTGTTGGGTCCTACCCCGCAGGTTCCAAAATGAAATCCCTAGTTCTTCTGAGATGAGGATATCTTGACTTTTGTAAGGGGGAGAGGATGTAATATCCCCGCATATGAACTCACCCTCTACAATTTTAATAAAATTACTTTAAATTTTTTTTCCACCCCCTAGCACTACCGAGGGGAAGGGGGATGTCAATGATGTCGAGGCAAGGAGGAAGAACGTGATGATGACGATAATGGAGGAGGGAGGTCACAGGCCTACTACCTCTCCCCTTCTCAACCAGTTCGCCATGGCTTATGACAAGTGGGGGGTGGGAAAAGACCACCACTACTCCACCTCTTCCACATGCCCCCCTAATAGTGGCCCTCCAGCATGTGTAAAACCCCCCTAGTGCTGCGAATTTTGTTGAGATATTTGCAATCACACCTACTTTAGTCCCTTTGTAAGGAGCAGTGAGGGCTCAGGACCAGAATCCCATATGCATAGTAGGAGAAAGTGCCACCACCAATTCCTATAAAGCATTGTACTTGCCCTCTTTTTCTAATGCAATGATAGTACTCTTTTCTTTCCAATAAAGTTTCTTGTCACTGTCAATACACAAGATTGTGTTTATGAGTCCAAGTCTCAATCTTGGAACCTAATTCACTTGTGTGATAATTTGTCTTTGTTAGGGTCAATGTCTTCATGAGTTCCTTCTTTCTCTTTCAACCTCCATAGCTTTTGCATCTACCATGCTCTAGATCCCACATATTTTAACAAATTAGTACTTCTTCCCCCTCCCGCATCACATTGAAGAAAAATAGCACTCTCATAGAGAGAGAGAGAGAGAGAGAGAGAGAGAGAGAGAGAAGAGGGAGAGAGAAGAGGGAGAGAGAGGGAGAGAGGGAGAGAGACTCTTTTTCGTCCCCTCCTAAGAGGGTGGCCACACACATCTTTCTTCCCCTTTGCCTGTGAATCTATTCCCCATACCTCTCGCGATATTGTCCTCCATCTCGCAAGTTGAACTTTTTCCCAATTGGCCCTCTTCTCGAGCAAGTAGCTATCGAAGTCTTAAGGAGTCGTGTCTAAAAGAGGAGAAGACCAAGGATGGCCCCCAAGCGGAAAGTGACACATGCAGATGGCAACCCCACAACTAGCAACAACGAAGCCTTGGGGGAGGGCATCACTGCCAATCCAACTGCAGTATCGGTCATAAGCTATCTATTCTAATTCGATAGATGCTTGCTTAATTTCTCGCATGCGATACATTAGGTTCCAAACTTTACCACGTGAGAAAAGTTTGTTGAAAAAGGTAAACTTTGATTCAACTATTCGAAGGATTGAGTTTCCCAAATGCTTGTTTCAAGAGAAGTTAATTGCATTTAGATGCTATGGGATAAATTCATAAACAACATATAAGGCTTCAAACATTGTCGACTCCCCATCCTCGCAATAGTAGGGGTGTTTTCATCGCCTTTAAGTTTTTTTTGCAACTTGCACACTTGACAGAGTGCATGGTAAGCGATCTAGCCTAAAGGAAATTTATCCTAGAAACTCTAGGTTTTGCCCAAGCTCTTGCTAACAACATGAACTAATAGCTCATGTTTAGTAGATTGGAATCTTGATGTTATGCATAATTAGCGCAAACAACAATCATAAGGGCTAAAACTAAGATGCCTTTGGGTCCGTTTGGCAACTAATACCTTCATCAACCCAACTCAGGGATTGGGCTAGGTACAAAGTACAATTAAAAGCTTCAAAGGCAAGTGGAGAGCTCTAGGGATTAGGAAACCCTAATTCAAAGGAAAGACCGATGCTTTTGTACTTGTTGGGAAGAAGGTTGGTTTATCAATCAATGTAAGAACTTGTGTCTTGTACAATGTTTGAAACCTTAACATATACCTTAGCCAAAATAAGGGTGTGTAAAGTAAAATTTACATAGAACCGCTCATGATCCCAAGTGGGAGAGCAAACATGCCATGGAAAGGTTATTGCGATTATTCATGCAATGTTGGAAAAGGATATCATTGTTTTGTTTATTGATCTAGCATCGTCCTAAATGGTTTTTGCATTAAACTGATTGTTGGGATGTGATTTGGATTATTATTCCATGTGTTTGTGTTTGATGGCAAATGCATGGCAGGGCTCTGTGATGACAAGTTGCCATGGGAATAAAGGAATGTTTTCTTGGACAATGATATTAGGGTTGAATGCCTTGTTTGTGCTTGATTCCTAAATGGATTAATTAAGAAAATGATATTTTGCATGGATGGATCATCTCCAAGATTGCACCAGGGATTAACCCAAGAGGGCACTGCTCGATTCATGGGCCAAAGGTCGAGTGGTGAAAAGGCCAACCATGGAAATTGTGTTTCACTCCTAGGCTGCTTGGGGTCATGTGGAGCTCTGGACACCCCTTGCCTACTAGTGCAAAATGGAAGTGAAGATTGCCATGAGCCCAATGTCTAAGGTGTTGGAAGATCCTATTTTAGATAAAGGATGGAATTTATGGTGCCATGTGATTTGGATCGGGTACTTCTATTGGGAAGAAGGGATACATAATTTCTCTTGTATGGGTAGGAGACAATGATGAACTAGAAAATACGTTAAGGAACTTGTTTGTCAAAAGGACCGTTTGCTTTGTTTTTGTGCTAATGCTATAACTTATACAAAAAAACCATGTTCCTTAAAAGGCTTAATTAAGGAAGCTAGTTTTTAATTGTCACATATAAATGTGATAGGACGTAATTAGATAACTAAAGAATACCTTCTACTGAGGGAAGCCGGTGGTGGGCAAAACCCTCGATGGGTCTGTCCTATGGCAAGGTGGTCCCAAAGAACTAGGAGGCTTCTGACATGGTTTTGGTGACGTCGACTGAGAGAAATTATTAGGTTAGAACCCTAATTCATGCCGTTTTAGGGGACCGGAATGGGACTATGACCTACGGGCAGAGAGGTTGACCACCGCATCCCTCTCGTTTCCCATTCTCTTTGAATCATTTGCTGCATGGATCTACTTCGGCTTGGGTATCTCTACATAAAGTAGGATATCCAGACTCGACGCTAGAAGCTGTCAAGAGACCCTAACCACTAGGGACTCAAGTTTCAGGTCGATCCTAGTGGGTTCCTCCACGAACCTTGCGTTTGCGAGGCGACTTGAGAAACCCTAGGCAACAAACCCCGTAACATTCCATGGGAGTGCTAGGTGGCATCGCTTAGATTTTTTTCTCGATGGATCGCTAAAAATGTGCCTGGACAACCGATAGGCGGGCACGTTATAGTTGGTATCAGAACAAGCGATAGGCGGGCACACTAAAAATGTGCCTAGACAATCGATAGGCGGGCATGTTATAGTTGGTATCAGAACAAAACTTTGTAATCATATGTGATTGCTTAATGTATGGTTCATAGGCATATCCTAAACAGAGTAATCTAAGTGGTATGGCTTGATTTTCAGGCACCTTCTACACCCATGAATGTTGACATGAAAGAGAAGAAAATCCTTCTCAAGCAAATTAAGGCACCCAAGTTTGGCGGAGAAGGGATAGACATCGCACCCGAGTTTGGTGGAGAAGGGATAGACATCGCAGCCAAGGTAGAGATATGGATTGAGTCGATGGATTATTTTTCTGCTTTAGGAACTGCTTTTTCTAATCAAGCAGTGATAGGCAAACTTGACCAGGCTCAGATATGGTGGAAGAAATGGTGCAAAGATCAAGGTATTTCTGAAGCCAATGTTACTTGGGCTCAGCTAAAAGATGATGTATGCGGACGATACCTTGCATCAACCTACTAGACTTTGAGGATGAATGAATTCTTCAAGATTAAGCAGTTGGAATTAACCTTGGAAGCCTACTACTCAAAGTTTGTAACCCTACTAAAATACGCATCCCTATGGATATTGCACAACAAGTGTCTATGTTTTGCCATGGCTTGAACACTCCTCTAAACCACCATCTTGAAGCAATGTGTCCAGCAAACTTGCAAGATGCATTACTTTGAGCAACCCCAATCATCCAAAAACTTAAATCAGGAAATTGTAGCAAAGATGATTCCCGAGATTAGGACAAGAGATGCAACAGGTGCAAAGAGATAGGGCACATCCGTAGGAGATGTCCCAACTGCCAATGTTTTCACTACAATGAGCTAGGTCGCATCCAAGTAGATTGCCCTGACTTAAGTCCAAAAGATATGGAGCATCCAAGGAAACAAAGCTACACAAGTGCAGTCTTCAGATATATAGAGGAATCATATGAAGAGGAAGACTAAGAACCCACTAAGAAACTTTACTCTTGTAACTAGAGGTAACCCGAGTAATACGAGTTGCATCAATTTTGAGCCTAAAACTTACAAGTGATCAAAGATATTTTAGCAAGGAATATTAGTTATAACTTAGAATGAATTTCTCCTAAGTTGTTTGTTCTCAACAAATATAGATTGGATCGTATTAGAATGTCAAAGTTTGGGAGTATTCTTTAGTATTACAACAAAAGTCGATTATCCAAGGAGCTCAGTACTAAACTAAGAAGAGGACAATCTAGGAACAAAGTTTTCGAGATAAATGACCACTTTGATTTGCTATAAAAGGATCATAGGGAAATTTGGTCTAAAGAAGAAAATCTTGCCAAGGACAACCAAGAATCTTGTGATTAGAAGTGATAAAGCACCACGCTATTTTTATTACAAGGAGTTAGGTTGTTTCAAGAGGGAATGTCCAAAGCACCCTAAACACCGATGCTTCGAGTGTCACAATATTGGACATAACTATGTGAATTGTCCCAACAAAACTCAAAGAGAACTTGAACTTACAAGAAATGAAATTGTACAAGCTCTAGTGATCCAGAATATACAAGATACTTAGGAAAAAGCTCAGGGAAGTTACTATATGTATATCCTCTACATCACATGCGTTCAAGGCCTATTTATAAATATCCTTATCTGTGAATTTTTCATGAATAAAACATAACCCTTTTCTATTCAATCTGTAAATAACCCCTTTATATTACACCCTTCTGTATGTAAAAAATGTATAAAAATGGTATTTTAAAAATACCTTATTTTGAACCCACGTGATGCACACATATATTAATGAGTAACTCACCCGAGGGGAAAAGCTAGAAGATATTCATGAGATGTCACCATATTAAACTTTCCTCTTGTAATCCAGACTCGGATATATCTAATACAATAAGTGGTTGTTTTAAAAGACTGTATGCTTATGAGTAATTAGAGTATGCCATTTCGATATTTTATTTCTATTCCCTAGAATTTATTGACTTTCATTAGAATCAGGACTTAAGTCCCATATTATTGGGCTCATTAAAATAAACTTTGAGATTTTGGCTTGTTTTGATTAGTTTAAAAGTCCAATGCTCTACCAAAAACTGATCTATATGGTAATAAAGCATTCATTTTTTGTAGGCTCCAAAAGATGTGAGTGTCGCAACGAATGTGTGATGGGTCCTACCCCACAAGTTCTAGAACAAAATCCCTAGTTCTTCCGAGATGAGGACATCTCATGTTTTGTAAGGGGGAGAGGATGTAATATTCTGGCATATGAACTCCCCCCATACAATTTTAATAAAATTAGTTTGATTTTTTTCCACCCCCATGTCGTCGCCAAATAGGTGGCAAGGGGAAGGGAGATGTTGATGATGCCGAGGCGGGGAGGAAGAAGGTGATGATGGAGAAGGGAGGCCAGGGGCCTACTACCTCCCTCTCCCAACCAATCTGCCATGCCTTATGACAAGTAGTGGGTGGGTAAAGACCACCACCACTCCATCTCTTCCACACCCCCCCCCCTTAATAATATCCCCCCAACACGTATAAAACCCCCCCTAGGGCTGCAAATTAGGTCTTCTTCCCCCTCCCCCATTGCAAGGAAAAAATAAGCATGTTGGCACAAAGAGAGAGTAAGAAGAAAGAGAGAGAGAGAGAGAGAGAGAGAGAGAGAGAGAGAGAGAGAGAGAGAGAGAGAGAGAGAGAGAGAGAGAGAGAGAGAGAGAGAGGGAGAGACACTCTTTCTCTTCCACTTCTAAGAGGGTGGTCAAACGCATCTTTCTTCCCCTTTGCATGTGGATCTATTCCCCGTACCACTCGCAAGATCGTCCTCCATCCTGCAAGCTGAACTTTTCCCCCAATCTGCCCTCTTCTCGAGCAAGTGGCTGTTGGACTCTTGTGTGAGTCACATCTAAAAGAGCAGAAGACCAAGGATGACCCCAAGCAAAAAGTGTCATACATAGATGGCAACGCCACAAGGAGCAACAAAGCCTCGCGCAAGGGCATCACTACCAATCCAACTGTAGCATCGGTCGCAAGTAATGTATTCCCAATTTGATAGATGTTTGCTTAATTTCCCACATGCAATAAATTAGGTTCCAAACTTTACCACATGAGAATAGTTTGTTGAAAAAGGTAAACTTCATCTCGACTATTCAAAGGATTGAGTTTCCCAAATGCTTGTTTCAAGAGAAGTTAATTGCATTTAGATGCTATGGGATAAATTCATAAACAACATATAAGGCTTCAAACATTGTCAACTCCCCATGCTCGCAATAGTAGGGGTGTTTTCATCGCCTTCTTTAAGGTTTTTTTTACAACTTGCACGCTTGACAGAGTGCATGGTAAGTGATCTAGCCTAAAGGAAATTTATCCTAGAAACTCTAGGCTTTGCCCAAGCTCTTGCTAACAACACGAACTAATAGCTCATGGTTGGTAGATTGGAATCTTGATGTTATGCATAGTTAGAGCAAACAAAAATCATAAGGGCTAAAACTAAGATGCCTTGGGGTTCTTCTGGAAACTACTACCTTCATCAATCCAACTCGTGGATTGGGCTAGGTACAAACTAAAATTCCAAGCTTCAAAGGAAAGTGGAGAGCTCTAAGGATTAGGAAACCCTAATTCAAAGGAAAGACTGATGCTTTTGTACTTGTTGGAAAGAAGGTTGGGTTATCAATCAATGTAAGAACTTATGTCTTGTACAATTTTCAAAACCTTAACATATGCCTCTGCCGAAAGAAGGGTGTGTTAAGTAAAATTTACATAGAATCGCTCCTAATCCCAAGGGGGAGAGTAAATACATGATGAGATGGTTATCGCGACTATTCGTGCAATGTTAGAAAAGGATATCATTGTTTTGTTTATTGATTTAGCATCGTCCTAAATGCTTTTTGCATTAAACTGATTGTTGGGATGTGATTTGGATGATTATTCCAAGTGCTTGTGTTTTGATGGTAAATGCATGGCATGGGTTTGTGATGACAAGTTGCCATGGGAATAAAGGAATGTTTTCATGGATGATGATATTAGGGATGAATGCCTTGTTTGTGCTTGATTCCTCAATGGATTAATTAAGGAAATGATATTTTGAACAGGTAGATTATCTCCAAGATTGCACCATGGATTAACCCAAGAGGGCACCGCTCGATTCACGAGCCAAAGGTCGAGTAGTGAAAAGGCCAACCATGGAAATTGTGTTTCACTCTTAGGCCGCTTGGGGTCATGTGGATCTGTGGACACCCCTTCCCTACTAGTCCGGAACAAAAGTTAAGACTATCGTAAGCCCAATGTCTGAGGTGTTGGAAGATCCTATTCTAGATAAAGGATGGAATTTATGGTGCCATGTGATTTGGACCAAGTACTTCTATTGGGCAGAAGGGATACTAAATTTCTCATGTATGGGCAGGAGACAATGATGAACTAGAAAACAAGTTAAGGAACTTGTTTGTCAAAAGGACCGTTTGCTATGTTTTCATGTCAGTGCTATAATTGATGCGAACAAACCTTGTTCCTTAAAAGGATTAATTAAGGAAGCTAGTTTTTAAATGTCACACATAAATGTGATAGGACCTAATTAGATAACTAAAGAACGCCTATACTAAGGGAAGCAGGTAGGAGAAACCCTCGACGGGTCTGTCCTATGGGGGCAAGGTGGTTCCAAAGAACTGGGAGGCTTCTCACAAGGTTTTACCGGCGTCAACCGTTAGGTTAGAACCCCAATTCATGTTGTTTTAGGGGACTAAAATGGGACTATGCCCTATGGGCAAAGAGGTTTGCCACCGCTGTTAAGACTTCAAGCTTGATCTACTATCTTTGGTATGACCATACCCGACACTTAAGTTGTCCAGTTGTACCACACTATGCAGACATTAAATAATTCGGTGCTTAGGACTTAACTGCTTTGGTGTGAATGGTCCTTTGTGACCTTAGGTTGTACATTCACTAAGTTGTGTGTGGAATGATAATGGAAGAATGGGAGAGCACTCTGCTCTGACTATTGTCTCTTTACTCTTGTCTATGTCTCTGATTGTTAACATGGTATCAGAGCACCCATGACTGGGCTCTGTGGAGTGCATGCGGGAAGAAGACCTGAAGACTGACCTGCCAAGGTTGAAAAGAGAAGAGGGCTGCCTATCATTTCTCACCATTGCTCACACAGGGTATGCATTGTTTCATTTGGTCTTGATCTTGCTCAAGAGTCGTTATTGGCTTGTTTGGAGTCTTTCAAAGGCTCTATTGAACATCTTGGAGAAGGCATTGAACATCATTTGTGAAGAATCTTGCTGTTGTGAACTCCCCAGGCTGCCAGTGTGTTGCGCCATTTTTTTGCAGGGTCATTCATGATTGAAACTCATGATGATAAGCACTAATCAAGTCACTAGTTGCTTGATAATACACTTGGGAAGGGAATTGAATTCCCTGATACACAAATGCATAATGTAAGCTCAGTTATGAGCTGTGACACACATGTACAGATCTGAAATTGTGACAGGTCTGCTAGAATTTGTGACAAGGCAGCATATAGTTGACATTGAAGAGCATTTGAAGCTCTCTGACATGCTTGAAAGGACTTGATACATCATACATATGCTCAGAAGACATATGTATTAAATGTCATGCTTGGAAGGTGCATTTTCTTGCTAAAATTACTCAGATCTGTGAGCTCCTAACAGGCTGAAAACTGTCATGATTATGTGGGCAGCATGTACTACTTGCCCTGAAGGGAACTAGCTGACTTTGGTTAGCTCCAGGTACCTTATGACTTGCATATGTCTATCAAATGCTTTGAGCATTGAGAAGGGAGTTGAATGCAAATGTCTGGAGCTAAAGCAAGATGCTTTGGCATGGTTCTTGAATGTCATGAACAGTAAATAACCAGTAAATGCCTTCATTGCTACTGACTCTCGGAGAAAGATAATTCTTGGATGAGGTCAAGATCATGTATTGAGTTCTATGCATGGTAGCATAAGGTTATGGCATTTTGCAAAGTCTTTGGGACTGAAATACCTTGACAGTGACTGTTTTTTTGTGGCTAAAATATACACCAATTATATCTTGTTTTGTACTTGCAGCACATGTCATACTCTATGTCAGAGTGACTTGACTGGGAACTCATATGTAGAGATAGATCTTTGAACTGTTGCAAGTGTTATGGGACATGTATGACATGTATATTCAATGTTCTTGGCCTTGAAATTACTGTTGGTTACTCAAAGATTATAGCTTTCAGACTGCATGTATTTTGCTTGGCTGTGAGGTTGCAGGAGTTTAAGCTAAAGCAACTACATAGCATATGTATTGACTGTTATACCTACGGGTTAGATCACTTGTTTGTGGCCTATTTTGAGCTGTCATTGGGCTGAAATACCCTAGTTTTTTATTGCAATTAGTTGCAAAAAACTGTCATAAACAGTCAAGGACTGAAGTTGGTCAAAGTGACTTGTTGGCTTGTAGGAAGTCAAGCAGTGACTAGATATTGTCTGGTACAATATGGCTAATGCAGAAAGGACTGACAACATAACCCAGATAGCGGGGGAAAAGCTTGACAGTAACAATTATGCCATATGGAAGTTCCGCATGGAGAAATTCTTAATAGGGAAAGGCTACTAGGAGTTGGTGACTAGAGCAGAAGCTGAACTTGAGCTCCCAGAATGACCTACAGCTAATTAGAGACGACTACACTGAGCTTGGATAGAAAGAGCTCGTAGGGTCTTGCGTTGGCTATCTTTATGTATCTCAGATGCCATGGTAATGCAGATAGTGAACTGCAGCTCTCCTGAGAATGCATGGGACATTTTGGTCAAGTACTATGGCACAACCACAAGTGCCAGGAAGATACAGTTTAAGCAAAAGTTCAACAACATGGAGAGAAAGAGCAGATCTATACAGGATTATGTCATAGAGGTTAAGACCATTTCGGATCAGCTGGCATCTTTTGGTTCACATGTTGAAGATGAAGACATGGTTGTTGTGACTTTGAATGGCTTGGGGCCTGAGTATAAGTCTTTTGACACTTCTGTGTCTGTGAGGGCTAAAATGCCTAATTTTAATGAGCTCGTTGCATTGCTTATGCATGAGGAGTTTAAACTTGGCTTGGCTACAGGGTCAAGCAGTTCTAAAAATAAGGATGCAATTTTTTATTCGAATTAGTGCGGCTGTGGCAGCCAAGATAGAGGCTATGAATCTAGTAGAGGAGGCCAGCAGAATGCATCCTATGGCAATAACAACCAGCAGGTATCGAATGCAAGAGGTGGTGGAAACTTTAGAGGCAGGGGGAGATCTAGCCCTAGAGGCAGAGGCTCCTGTCAGCAGCAGCGCCCATCTGACAATCCCAATAGGGATAAGGATTGTCATTATTGCAGGAAGTATGGTCGTATTGCCAAGGACTGCTGGAAGAAGTAGGGCAATCAGAAAGGCAAACAACATGGACACTTTGCTACATCTAGTCAGGCAGATGATACTTCAGGAGATAGATTGTTTGCCATGCAGTATGTAAAAGACAGAGCTGCTAGAAAATCCAATGATGATGCAGTTTGGTATATTGATTCAGGGGCATCAAATCACATGACCCCTCACGGTGATTGGTTCACTAATATGGTGGCTGGAAAACATGGCTATGTCTGTACAGGTGATGACATGCAGCATAGCATTGAACATAAAGGCAAAGTGCCTCTTGTGGTTCATGATGGCAGAAAGAAAAATTTGCATGATGTACTGCGTGTTCCATCGATTACGAAGAACTTACTGTCTGTCGGTCAGATGAGGGTGCAGAACTTGCAGGTTAGATGTAATAAGCATGGCTGCTTTATTGAAGAGGATGCAAGTTGATAGCTCACGGTCACAGGAATGGCAGAATGTTTACTCTTGATGCTACTTTGCCAGTGCTGAATTCAGCTATGTTTGCCCATGGTTCTGGCAGTATCAAAGATTTTAAAATTTGGCATAAGAGAGTGGGGCATGTAAATTTTCAAAGGCTGCAAATTATGCAAAAAAAACAGCTCGTTACAGGTTTATCCAAGTTCCAATACTCAGATATTGGTCATGTATGCGATGCTTGTCAGTTTGGTAAGCAATCCAGGTTGCCATTTGTCAGGCATGTAAGGCAGAGTACACGTCCATTGCAGTTAGTGCACTCTGATGTTTGGGGGCCAGCCCATAATGCATCTATGGGAGGCTCGAAGTATTATGTGACATTCATTGATGATTACAGTCGCTATACTTGGGTTTACATTTTAAAGACAAAGGATGAGGTGTTTGCTGTTTTTCAGCAGTTAAAAAGCAGGTTGAAAAGGAATTTGACTACTATATCTCTTGCTTGAGATCAGATAGTGGAGGGGAGTATGTCTCAAATGAGTTTGACAACTTTTTGGCTGAAAATGGCATATGTCGGCAGCTTACCTGCATCTACACTCCTCGGTAGAATGGGGTAGCTGAAAGAAAGAACAGGGTCTTGATGGAAGCTGCTCGTGCCATGATGAATGAGAAGAAGATGCCACTCTATTATTGGGCTGAGGCTATCATGATAGCCATGTATATCTTGAATCAGACTCCCACTGCAGGTATTCATGAGATGACACTGTTTGAGAGGCTGTATGGCTACAAGCCGGATGTAAGTCACATGAAAGTCTTTGGTTGTCTTGCTTATGTGCATATTCCAAATGAAAAAAGGAAGAAGCTGAATCCAAAAGTGCATAAGTGTGTTTTCATTGGATATTCGCAGGAGAACAAGGCATATAAATGCTATGATCCCTCTACCAGGGAGACTTTGGTGAGCAGGGATGTTATCTTTGATGAGATGGGTTCTTGGTATGCATCACCAACTACAATGCCATTGGATATGCCTTCCACTCATGTATCTACAACTGATTTGCAGCAGAGCACTGCTATGACAGGACCCAGTAGTGAGACAGTATCCCCATGGACAAGGAGATTGAGGAGCTCACCGTCCACTTACACCAGTATGTCAGTGATGGGGAGATATGATGTCTTAGATAGCAAAGGAAAAGAGAAAGCTATTGAGGATGCATCTGGTATGATGACACCTAGTAGAATGACTTCTGGCTATGAGTCTGTTAATACTTTACATAGTGAACTTGGTATTCTGATTGTCTATCTGCTTGGCACAAGGTAGAGCAGGTACATTCTGCCTCATGAGAGAGGGGAATCTAGCAGTGCACCACAGCCTAGACGCTCGCAAAGGGTTAGATACCCTGTTGACAGGTTGACATACAGTGGCTACTCTGCAAAGCATTATTCTTACATGATAAAGGTGATGGAGATCAAAGAACCATGTACATATGCTGAAGCAGTGAAAGATGAGAACTGGTGTGCAACTATGGACAAAGAAATGAATGCCTTGGCTGAAAATAAGACATGGGATCTTGTGCCACTACCTAAAGGGAAAAAGACCATTGGCTGCAAATGGGTCTACAAAATCAAATGCAAGTCAGATGGTAGTGTGGAGAGATACAAAGCCAGGCTGGTTGCTAAGGGGTGTGCCCAACAATATGGACTTGATTATGAGGAAACATTCAGCCCTGTGCCAAGATGGCAACCATACGCACTGTGATTACTTTGGCTACAACTAGAGGCTGGAAATTGTAGCAGATGGACGTTAAGAATGCATTTCTTAAGGGTGACTCACCAGAGGATGCCATATGGTTCAGCCGGAAGGGTATGTTCACCCTAATTTTCAGCATTATGTATGCAAGCTGAAAAAGGCATTGTACGGGCTGAAGCAGGCTCCGAGAGCTTGGCATGCTAGGATCAGTAACTACTTGCAAAGATTGGGATTTGCTATTGGTAGGGTTGATCACAGCCTATTTACAAAGAAGACTGACAGTGGCTTGGTAGTGCTAGTCATATATGTTGATGATTTGATAATCACTGGTGATGATGACTTGGGCATAGAGCATGTAATGAAGATGTTGATATCTGAATTTGACATGAAGGACCTAGGAGAACTGAAGTATTTCTTGGGCATTGAGGTAGTTCCAGGTGAAAATGGTTTATGGCTGATGCAGAAACATTATGCCATGGAAATGCTAAAGAAGTATGGCATGGCTGAATGCAAACCATTGGATACACCTCTTGATCAAAATGTCAAGCTAGACATGAGCACTTGAGCTGAAGTAGAGGATGTGACTATGTACAGGCAAATGGTTGGAAGTCTGATTTACTTGACCATCACTAGGCCTGACTTGAGCTATGCTATAGGGCTCACAAGCCAGTTTATGCAGAAGCCCAAAATGCCGCACTTGGATGCAGTTAGACTTATTATGAGATATGTTAAGTCCACTATAGAGTATGGGCTATTTTATGTCAGAGATAAGCCCTTGAAACTCATTGGATACATGGATGCAGATTGGGCAGGATGCTCATATGACCGTAGATCTACAAGTAGATATGCTTTTGGATTTGGTAGCGGTGTGATTAGCTCGAGCAGCAAGAAGCAGCCTACGGTTGCTTTGTCCAGTACTAAGGTAGAGTACAGGGGTGCTGCATTGGCAGCATGTGAGATTTCATGGTTGCTCAAGATTATGGTTGATTTGGACATACAGGTGGATGCTCCAGTGAAGTTACTATGTGATAATCTAAGTAGTGTACTCTTGGCCATGAATCCAGTATATCATGCCAGAACAAAACACATAGAGGTACACTACCACTTCATCAGAGAGATGGTTCTTGCAGGGAGAGTTAATCTCATGCATGTAAAGACTGATGAGCAGGTTGCGGATATCTTTACCAAGTCCTTGGGTAAAGATAAGTTTAGTGTTTTTAGACAATTGCTTGGTGTGCAGATGCTGTCTTGAGCTTGAGGGGGAGTGTTAAGACTTCAAGCTCAATCTACTATCTTTGGTATGACCATACCCGACACTTAATTTGTCCAGCTGTACCACACTATGTGGACATTAAATAAGTCGGTGCTTAGGACTTAACTACTTTGGTGTGAATGGTCCTTTTTGACCTTAGGTTGTACATTCACTAAGTTGTGTGTGGAATGATAATGGAAGAATGGGAGAGTACTCTACTCTGACTGTTGTCTCTTTACTCTTGTCTCTGTCTCTGATTGTTAACAACCACATCCCTCTCATTTCCCGTTCTCTTTGAACCAAGTGCGGCATGGATGTGCTTTGTCTTGGGTATCTCTATGTAAAGTAGGTTGTCCATGACTCGATGCTAGAAGCTGTCAGGAGACCTTGACCACTATGGACTCAAGTTTCAAGTTGATCCTAGTGGGTTTGGCCAAGAATGTTCCATTACGAGGTAGACTCAAGAAACCCTAGGTGACAAACCACATAACATTCCATGGGAGTGTTGGGCGGCATTGCTTAGATTTGTGTCTCCATGGACCGCTAAAAACGTGCTTGTGGGCACGTTACAATTGGTATGAGAATGAAACTTAATAATCATATGCGATTGCTTAATGTATGGT
The DNA here is from genome assembly GCF_053477565.2 of Lygodium microphyllum. Lineage (NCBI taxonomy): Eukaryota > Viridiplantae > Streptophyta > Polypodiopsida > Schizaeales > Lygodiaceae > Lygodium > Lygodium microphyllum. The sequence continues at coordinate 114,612,357 of NC_141152.1, forward strand.
TTGTAGACATATTCTAAATAGAATAATCCAAATGGTATGGCTTGATTGTCAAGCACCTTCTGCACACATGAATGCTAACATGCAAGAGAAGAAATTCCTTCTCAAGCAAATTAAAGCACCCAAGTTTGGTGGAGAAGGGAAAGACATTGCAGCCAAGGAAGAGATATGGATTGAGTGGATGGATGATTATTTTAATCCTCCAAGAACCGCTTTTTCCAATCAAGCAATGATACAAAAAACTTACGTTACTTAGCCAGGCTCGGATATGGTGGAAACAATGGTGCAAAGAACAAGTTATTGTTGAAGCCACTGTTACTTGGGCTGACCTAAAAGATGCTGTACACGGATGATACCTTCTGCCAACCTACCAGACTTTGAGGATGAATGAATTCTTCAAGATCAAGTAGCTGGAATTAACCTTATAAGCCTACTACTCAAAGTTTGTAACCCTATTGAAATACACACCCCCCATGGATATTGCGCAACAAGTATCCAAGTTTTGCCATGGCCTGAACACTCCTCTAAATCACTGTCTTGAAAAAGCAATGCATCCAATAGACTTGCAAGATGCATTACTTCGAGCAACTCTAATCATCCAAGAACTTACACCGAGCAATTGTAGCAAAGATGATTCCTGAGATTAAGACAAGAGATGACACATGTGTGGAGAGATAGGGTACATCCGTAGGGATGTCCCAACCGCTGATGTTTTCAATGCAATGAGCTAAGTCATGTCCAAGTAGACTGCTCTTGACTTAAGTCTTAAGTCGAAAATATATGGAGCATCCAAGGAAACGAAGCTACAAAAGTGCAATCTTTGTATATATAGAGGAATCATATGAAAAGGAAGACCTAGAACCCACTACACCTCTTCAGGATGACTAGAAATCCTGGAAATTTTATCGACATGAAGTACAACTTGTATTGGAACAAACTTTACTCTTGTAACTATAGTTAGCCCGAGTAATATGAGTTGCATAAATTTTGAGCCTAGAACTTACAAGTGATTAGAGAAAATTTAGCAAGGAATGATAGTTATAACTTACGATGACTTTCTCCTAACTTGTTTCTTCTCAACTAATATAGATTGGTTCTTACCAAAATGTCGAGGTTTGGGAGTATTCTTTACTATTACAAGCAAAGCCGATTGTCCATGGAGCTCAATCTTGAACTAAGAAGAGGACAATATGGGAATAAAGTTTTTGAGATAAAGAACCACTTCGATTTGCTAAAAGGATCCTATGGAAATTTGGTCTAAAGAAGAAAATCCTACCAAAGACAACCAGGGATCTTGTGACGAGAAGTGATAAAGCACCGCGCTTCTTTTATTCCAAGGAGTTAGGTCATTTCAAAAGGGAATGTCTATAGCACCCTAAAAACTGATGCTTTAAGTGCCACAACATTGGACATAACTACATCAAATGTCCCAACATAACTAGAACTTACAAGGAATAAAATTGTACAAGCTCCAATGATCCACCAAAATATACCAAATACTTAGGAAAAACCTAGAAGATATTCATCAGATGTAACTATAATAAACTTTTCTCTTGTAGTCCAGGCTTGGATATATCTAATACAATAAGTGGTTGTTTTAAAAGAGAGTATGATTATGAGTAATCAGAGTGTCACAATGAATGTGTGATGGGTCCTCGCCCACAAGTTCGAGAATGAAATCCCTAGCTCTTCCAAGGTGAGGACGTCTCGAGTTCTCTAAGGGAGAGAGGATGTAATATCCCCACATACGAACCCCCCCTAAAATTTTAATAAAATTAGTTTTTAAAAAAATTCCACCCCCTATCACCACCAAATAGGTGGCAAGGGGAAGGGGGATGTGGACGATGCCGAGACAAGAAGTAAGAACATTATGATGATGATGATGGAGGAGGGAGGCCACGGGCCTACTACCTACCCCCTATCAACCAATCCGCCATGCCTTATGACAAGTGGTGGGTGAGGAAAGACCACCACCAATCCATCTCTTCCACATGCCCCCCGAAATAATACCCCCCCTGGGGCTACGAATCAGGACTTCTTCCCCCTCCCCTATCACAAGGAAAAAAATTAGCATGCTGGTAGAGAGAGAGAGAGAAAGAAGAAGAAGAAGAAGAGAGAGAGAGAGAGAGAGAGAGAGAGAAGAAGAAGAAGAAGAAGAAGAAGAAGAGGGAAAGATAGAGAGAGAGAGAGAGAGAGAGAGAGCCTTTCTCTTCCCCTCCTAATAGGGTGGCCACACACATCTTTCTTCCCCTTTGCCTACGAATCTATTCCCCCTACCTCTCATGAGATTGTCCTCCATCCCGCAAGCTAAAATTTTCCCCAATTGAAGTCTTGTTCGAGTCACGTCTAAAAGAGGAGAAGGCCAAGGATGGCCCCCCCAATATTACCCCCCAACACATATAAAACCCCTCCCCCCTAGGGCTGTGAATTAGGACTTCTTTCCCCTCCCCCATCGCAAAGAAAGAAAATAGCACACCAACAGAGAGAGAGAGAGAGAGAAAGAAAAAGAAGAGGGAAAGAGAGGGAGAGAGGGAGAGAGGCAGAGAGAGAGAGAGAGAGGGAGGGAGAGAGAGAGGGAGAGAGAGAGAGGGGGGGAGAGACTCTTTCTCTTCCCCTCCTAAGAGGGTGGCCACAAACATCTTTCTTCCCCTTTGCCCATGAATCTATTCCCCATACCTCTCCTAAGATTGTCCCCCATTGCGCAATCTGAACTTTTCCCCAATTGCCCCTCTTCTTGAGCAAGTGGATGTTGAAGTCTTGTGCGAGTTGCATCTAAAAGAGGAGAAGAACAAGGATGGCCCCCAAGTGAAAAATGTCATGCACAGATGGTAACCCCACAACGAGTGACGAAGCCTCGAGCGAGGGCATCATTGCCAATCCAAGTGCGGTACTGGTCATAAGTAATGTATTCCCAATTTGATAGATGCTTGCTTAATTTCCCGCATACGATACATTAGGTTCCAAACTTTACCATGTGAGAATAGTTCATTGAAAAAGGTAAAATTTGACTCGACTATTTGAAGGATTGAGTTTCCCAAATACTTGTTTCAAGGGAAGTTTAATTGCATTTAGATGCTATGGGATAAATTCATAAACAACGTATAAGGCTTCAAACATTGTCCACTTCATGTCCTCATAATAGTAGGGGCATTTACATCACTTTTAAGGTATTTGCTGCAACTTGCATGCTTGAAGGATGGCATGGTAAGTGATCTAGCCTAAAGGAAATTCATCCTAGAAACTCTAGGCTTTTCCCAAGCTCTTGCTAACAACACGAACTAATAGCTCATGTTTGGTAGATTGGAATCTTGATGTTATGCAGAGTTAGCGCAAACGACAAACATAAGTTCTAAACCTAAGATGCCTTGGGTTGTGTGTGGCAACTACTACCTTCATAAACCCAACTCGAGGATTGGGTTAGGTACAAACTACAATTTCAAGCTTCAAATGAAAGTGGAGAGCTCTAGGGATTAGGAAACCTCAAGTCAATGCTTTTGTACTTGTTGGGAAGAAGGCTTGGTTATCGATCAATGTAAGAACTTATGTCTTGTATAGTGTTTGAAACCTTAATATATGCCTTAGCCCAAAAAAGGGTGTGTTAAGTAAAATTTACATTGAATTGCTCCTGATCCCAAGGGGGAGAGCAAATATGTTGTGGGGAGGTTATCGCGACTATTCATGCAATGTTGGAAAAGGATATCATTGTTTTGTTTATTGATCTAAAATCCTCCTAAATGCTTTTTTCATTAAATTGATTGTTGGGATGTGATTTGGATGACTATTCCAAGTGCTTGTGTTTGATGGTAAATGCATGGTAGGGGTCTATGATGACAAGTTTCCATGGGAATAGAAAATATTTTCTTGGACAATGATATTAGGGTTGAATGCCTTGTTTGTGCTTGATTTCCAAATGGATGAATTAAGGAAAGGATACTTTGCACGGGTGGATCATCTCCAAGATCACACTGGGAATTAACCCAAGACGGCAATGCTTGATTCATGGGCCGAAGGTCGAGTGGTGAAAAGGCCAACCATGGAAATTGTGTTTCACTCCTAGGTTGTTTTGGGTTAGGTGGAGCTCTGGACACCCCTTGCCTAGTCCGGAACGGAGGTGAAGATTGCCGTGAGCCCAATGTCTAAGGCATTGGAAGATCCTTTTCTAGATAAAGGATGGAATTTATGGTGCCATGTGATTTGGACCAAGTACTTCTACTGGGCAAAAGGAATACATAATTTCTCCTGTATGGGTAGGAGACGAAGATTAACTGGAAAATAAGTTAAAGAAATTGTTTTTCAAAAGGACCATTTGCTCTGTTTTCATGTCAGTGCTATAACTTATGTAAACGAACCATATTCCTTAAAATGCTTAATTATGGAAGCTGGTTTTTAAATGTCACACATAAATGTGATAGGACCTAATTAGATAACTAAAGAATGCCTAGTGAGGGAAGAAGGTGGGTAGAACCTGTGATGGGTCTGTTCTACAATAGGGTGGTCCCAAAGAAATGGGAGGCTTCTCACAAGGTTTTATCGACGTTGACCTCAAGAAATTGTTAGGTTAGAACCCCGAATCATGCCCTAGAGGTTGACTAGCACACATCCCTCTCATCTCCCATTCTCTTTGAACCAAGTGTGTCATGGATATGCTTTGGCTTGGGCATCTTTGAATAAAGTAGGATGTCCAAGACTCGATGCTAGAAGCTGTCAGGAGACTTTGACCACTAGTAGGGACTTGAGTTTCAGGTCGATCCTAGTGGGTTTCGTTGAGAATGTTCTGTTGTAGGCAAATTAAAAAACCCTAGGCCACAAACCCCGTAACATTCCATGGGAGTGTCAGGTGGGGTTGCTTAGACTGGTGTCTCGATAGACCACTAAAAACGTGCCTGGACAACTGATAGGCAAGAATGTTACAATTGGTATTAGAACAAAACTTCGTAATCATATGCGATTTCTTAATGTATGGTCTATAGGCAAATCATATATAGAATAATCTAGGTGGTATGGCTTGATTGTCAGGCACTTCTGCATACATGAATGCTAACATGCAAGAGAAGAAATTTCTTCTCAAGCAAACTAAGGTACCCGAGTTTGGTGGAGAAGGGATAAACATCACAGCCGAGGCAAAGATATGGATTGAGTCGATGGATGATTATTTTTTTACTTGAGGAACTACTTTTTCCAATCAAGCAATGATAGGAAAACCTAATTTAGCTGGTCAGACTCTGATATGGTGAAAGTAATGGTGCAAAGAACAAGGTATTTCTGAAGTCACTGTTACTTGGGCTTAGCTAAAAGATACTATATGGGGATGATACCTTCCGTCAACCTACCAGACTTTGAGGATCAATGAATTCTTCAAGCTCAATCAGTTGGAGTTAAACTTGGAAGCCTCCTACTCAAAGTTTGTAACTCTACTAAAATAGGCAACCCCCCTATGGATATTGTGCAGTAAGTATTCAAGTTTTGCCACAACTTGAACACTCCTTTAAACCATCGTCTTGAAGTAATGCATCCAACAGACTTGCAAGATGCATTACTTTGAGTGATTCCAATCATCCAAGAACTTAAATCAAGCAATTGTAGCAAAGCTGATTCTCGAGATGAGGACAAGAGAAACCACATGTGTGAAGAGATAGGGCACATCTGTAGGAGGTGTCCCAATCGCTGATATTTTCACTCCAATGAGCTAGGGTACATCCAAGTAGACTGCCCTAACTTAAGTCCAAAAGATATGGAGCATCCAAGGCAACAAAGCTACACAAGTGCAGTCTTCAGATATATAGAGGAATCAAATGAAGAGGAAGACTAAGAACCCACTACACCTCTTCAGGATGACTAGAAATCCTAGAAATTTTATCGACATGAAATACAACTTGTATTGAAATAAACTTTACTCTTGTAACCAGAGTTAACTCGAGTAATATGAGTTGCATCAATTTTGAGCCTATAACTTACAAGTGGTTAGAGATACTTTAGCAAGGAATACCACTACCACTCAACCTCTTCCACATGCCCCCCCCCCCCCCCAATAATACCCCCCCAACACATATAAAACCACCCCTGGGGCTGTGAATCATGACTTCTTCCCCCTCCCTCATCGCAATGAAAAATACAACACTCTGGTAGAGAGCGAGAAACAAAGAAGAAGATTGAGAACCCACAACACCTCTTCATGATGACTAGAAATCCTGGAAATTTTATCGACATGAAATACAACTTGTATTGGAATAAAATTTACTCTTGTAACTACAATTAACTTGAGTAATATGAGTTGCATCAATTTTAAGCCTAGAAATTACAAACAAGTGATTAGAGATACTTTAGCAAGGAGTGCTAGTTATAACTTACAATGAATTTCTCCTAACTTGTTTCTTCTCAACTAATATAGATTGGGTCTTACCAAAATGTCAAGGTTTGGGATTATTTTGTACTATTACAAGCAAAGCCTATTGTCCATGGAGCTCAATCCTGAACTAATAAGAGAAAAATCTGGGGGTCGAGATAAAGGACCACTTTGATCCGCTAAAACGATCCTAGGGCAATTTGGTCTAAAGAAGAAAACCCTGCCAAGGACAACCATGAATCTTGTGACCACGAGTGATAAAGCATCGCATTGTTTTTATTGCAAGGAGTTAGGTCATTTCAAAAGGGAATGCCTAAAGCACCCTAAAAATTGATGCTCCGACTGCCACAACATTGGACATAACTACGTCAGTTGTCCCAATAGAACTCAAAGAGAACTTGAACTTACAAGGAATGAAATTGTACAAGCTCCAGCAATCCAAAAATACCAAATACTTTAAAGGAAAAACCTAGAGGATGTTCATGAGATGTAACTATCATAAACTTTTCTCTTGTAATCCAGACTTGGATATTCTAATACAACAAGTGGTTGTTTTAAAAGAGAGTATGCTTATGAGTAATCAGAGTGTCACAATGAATGTGTGATGGGTCCTATCCCATAGGTTCCAGAATGAAATCCCTAGTTCTTTTAAGGTGAGGACATCTCGCGTTCTCTAAGGGGGAGAGGATGTAATATCCCCACATACAAACTCCTCCCCCCTACAATTTTAATAAAATTGGTTTATTTTTTTTCCACCCCCATGCCACTACCGTTGCTGAATAGGTGGGGAGGCAAAGGGGGATGTCGATGATGCCAAGGCAAGGAGGAAGAACATGATGATGACGATGATGGAGGAGGGAGGCCACAAGCCTACTACCACTACCCCTCTTGATGAGTCCGCCATGCCTTATGACAAGTGGTGGGTGCGGAAAGACCACCACCACTCAACCTCTTCCACATGCCCCCCCCCAAATAAAACCCCCCCAACATGTATAAAACCCCCCTCTAGGGTTGCGAATCAAGACTTCTTCCCCCTCCCTCATCACAAGGAAAAATACAGCACTCTCTCGTAGAGAGTGAGAGAGAAACAAGAAGAAGAGACAGAGATGTCAAGAATCACGTGATGGGGGGATTTGCTTGAGCTGATGCACCAAACACACACTGTATACAAAAGAGGAAGCTCACTCAAGAACACAAGAAGAGAGATGGAGTCCAAAACGTTTTCTTGCTGGTTTTTCTTCTTCCTCCACACACTATACAATGTACACAAAGTATAGATAAGATACAACATAAAAGAAAGTGGTCTTCTAAGTCAAATAGTGCATAACCGATTACACTAATCAACTGGTGTTATATCTTTGCCAGTTGTAGGTAGGTATAACAAACTAAATATAATAAGTGATAAGTCAATAGCCATGTGAGTATCATAATAACCACCAACGTGCTAAGTGTAGATGTGTGGACTCATATCGCCAGGCGGTCCATCATCAATGTTCGCACGTGTTGAGCTTGCCATCTCAATGAGAGAGAGAGAGAGAGAGAGGGGGGGAGAGAGAGAATCTTTCTCCCCGTACCTCTTGTGATATTGTCCTCCATCTCTCAAGCTAAGCTTTTCCCCAATTGGCCCTCTTCTCAAGCAAGTGGTTGCTGAAGTCTTGTGTAAGTTGCATCTCAAAGAGGGGAAGACCAAGGATGATCCCCAAGCAAAAAGTTTCACACCCAGATGGCAACCCCACAACGAGAAACAAAACTTCAGGTGAGGGCATCACTGCCAATCCAACTACGGCACCAGTCGTAAGTAATGTATTCCCAATTTGATAGATACTTGCTTAATTTCCCGCATGCGATACATTAGGTTCCAAACTTTACCACGTGAGAATAGTTCATTGAAAAAGGTAAACTTCATCTCGACTATTCGAAGGATTGAGTTTTCCAAATGCTTGTTTCAAGAGAAGTTAATTGCATTTAGATGCTATGAAATTAATTCATAAACAACATATAAGGCTTCAAGCATTGTTGAATCCCCATCCTTGCAATAGTAGGGGTATTTTTATCACCTTTAAGATATTTTCTGCAACTTGCACGTTGGACGAATGGCATGGTAGGTGATCTAGCCTAAAGGAAATCCATCCTAGAAACACTAGGCTTTGCCCAAGCTCTTGCTAACAACATGAACTAATAGCTCATGTTTGGTAGATTGGAATCTTGATGATTTTGTACTTGTTGGGAAGAAGGCTGGGTTATCGATCAATGTAAGAACTTATGTCTTGTATTGTGTTTGAAACCTTAACATATGCCTGAGTCAAAAGAAGGGTTTGTTAAGTAAAATTTACATAGAATTGCTCTTGATCCCAGGGGGGAGCGAAAATACGTGATGGGAAGGCTATTGCGACTATTCCTGCAATGTTGTAAAATGATATCATTGTTGTGTTGATTGATCTAACATCATCCTAAATGCTTTTTGCATTAAACTAATTGTTGGGATGTGATTCAGATGATTATTTCAAGTGCTTGTGTTTGATGGTAAATGCATGGCAGGGGTCGGTGATGACAAGTTTCCATTGGAATAAAGGAATGTTGTCTTGGACGATGATATTAGGGCTAAATGCCTTGTTTGTGCTTGATTTCTAAATGGATTAAATAAGGAAAGGATATTTTGCACAGGTGGATCATCTCCAAGATTGCACCACAGATTAAATCGAGAGGGCACTGCTCGATTCACGGGTTGAAAGTTGAGTGGTAAAAATGCCAACCATGCAAATTGTGTTTCACTCCTAGGCCGCTTGGGGTTAGGTGGAGCTCTGGACACCCCTTGCCTAGTCTGAAAGGGAGGTGAAGACTACCGTGAGCCCAACATCTAAGGAATTGGGAGATCCTTTTCTAGATAAAGGATGGAATTTATGGTGCCATGTGATTTGGACTGGGTACTTCTGCTAGGCAAAAGGGATACATGATTTCTCCTACATGGGCAGGAGACAAATATTAACTAGAAAATAAGTTAAGGTTCTTGTTTTTCAAAAGGACCATTTGCTCTGTTTTCATGTGAGTGCTATAACGTATGCGAAGAAACCCTATTCTTTAAAAGGCTTTATTACAGAAGCGGGTTTTTAAATGTCACACATAAATGTGATAAGACCTAATTAGATAACTAAAGAACACCTATTGAGGGAAGCAGGTGGGCAGAACCCCTAGCGCGGGTCCCTACGGTAGGGTGGTCCTAGAGAACCAAAAGGCTTCTCGCAAGGTTTTGCTGGCATCAAACCCCACAAATTGTTAGGTTAGAACCCTGATTCATGCCGTTTTAGGGGACCGAAATGGGACTATGCCCTACATGCAGAGAGGTTAACCAGCACATCCCTCTAGTTTCCCATTCTCTTTGAACCAAGTGTGGCATGGATCTACTTTGGCTTGGGTGTCTCTACATAAAGTACAATGTCCACAACTCGATGCTAGAAGCTGTCAGGAGACATTGACCCTAGGCGAAAAACCCCCTAACATTCCATGGAAGTTTCAGGTAGCATAGCTTAGATTTGTGTCTTGATAGACTACTAAAAACGTGCCTAGACAACCGATAGGCGGGCACATTATAATTGGTATCAAAACAAAACTTTGTAATTATATGTGATTGCTTAATGTATGGTTCGTAGGCATATCCTAAATAGAATTCCTTCTCAAGCAAATTAAAGCACATGAGTTTGGTGGAGAAGGGATAAACATTGCAACCGAGGCAAAGAAATGGATTGAGTGGATGGATGATTATTTTTCTGCTTCAGGAATTTCTTTTTCCAATCAAGTAATGATTAGTTGGCCAGGCTTGGATATGGCGGAAGCAATGGTGCAAACAACAAGGTATTTTTGAAGCCATTGTTACTTGGGCTCAGCTAAAAGATGTTGTATGCGGATGATACCTTCCGCCAACCTACCAGACTTTGAGGATGAATGAATTCTTCAGGCTCAAGCAGCTAGAATTAACCTTGGAATCCTACTACTCAAAGTTTTTAACCCTACTAAAATACACATCCCCTATGGATATTGGGCAGCAAGTACCCAAGTTTTGCAATGGCCTGAACACTCCTCTAAACCACCATCTTGAAGCAATGCGTCCAACAGACTTACAATATGCATTACCTCAAGCAACTCCAATTCTCCAAGAACTTAAATCAAGCCATTGTAGCAAAGATGATTCTCGAAATCAGGACAAGAGATGCCACATGTGCGGAGAGATAGGGCACATTCATAGGATATGTTTGAGTCGTTAATGTTTTCATTGCAATGAGCTAGGGCACATCCAAGTAGACTGCCCTGACTTAAGTCCAAAAGATATGGAGCATCCAGGGAAACGAAGCTACACAAGTGCAGTCTTTAGATATATATAGGAATCAGATGAAGAGGAAGACTAAGAACCCACTACACCTCTTTAGGATGACTAGAAATCCTAGAAATTATCGACATGAAATACAACTTGTATTGGAATAAACTTTGCTCTTGTAACTACAGTTAACTTGAGTAATACAAGTTGCATCAATTTTGAGCCTAGAACTTACAAGTGATTAGAGATACTTTAGGGAGGAATGATAGTTATAAGTTACAATGAATTTCTCATAAGTTATTTCTTCTCAACTAATATAGATTGGGTATTACCAAAATGTCGATGTTTGGGAGTATTCTTTAGTATTACAAGCAAAGCCGATTGTCCATGGAGCTCAGTCTTGAATTAAGAAGACAACAATCTAGGAACAAAGTTTTTGAGATAAAGGACCACTTCGATCCACTAAAAGGATCCTAGGGCAATTTGCATCTAGAATCTTGTGACCACAAGTGATAAAACACCGCATTGTTTTTATTGCAAGGAGCTAGGTCATTTCAAAAGGGAATGTCCAAAGCACCCTAAACATTGATGCTTCGAGTGCCACAACATTGGGCATAACTACAGCAATTGTCCAAATAGATCTCAAACAGAACTTAAACTTACAAGGAATGAAATTGTATAAGCTCCAATGATCCAAAATATACCACATACTTAGGAAAAACCTAGAAGATATTCATGAGATGTAACTATAATAAAATTTTCTCTTCATGTATAAAACCCTCCCCCTGCAGCTACAAATCAGGACTTCTCCCCCCTCCCCCATTGCAAGGAGAAAAAGCAGCACGCTGGCAAAGACATACAGAGAAAGAAGAAGAAGAGGGAGGGAGAGAGAGAGAAGAAGAAGAAGAAAAGGGTGAGAGAGAGAGAGAGAGAGAGGGGGGGGGAGAGAGACTCTTTCTCTTCCCCTCCTAAGAGGGTGGCCAAACACATCTTTCTTCCCCTTTGCCCGTGAATCTATCATCCATACCTCTTGCAAGATTGTCCTCCATCCCGCAAGCTAAACTTTTTCCCCAATCTTCTCTCTTCTCGAGCAAGTGGCTATTGAAGTCTTGTGCGAGTCGCATCTAAAAGAGGAGAAGACCAAGGATGGCCCCCAAGCGGAAAGTGTCATGCACCGATGGCAACCCCACAATGAGCAACGAAGCCTCAGGCGAGGGCATCACTGCCAATCCAAATGCGGCACTGGTCATAAGTAATGTATTCCCAATTTAATAGATGCTTGCTTAATTTCCCGCATGTGATACATTAGGTTCTAAACTTTACCACATGAGAATAGTTTGTTGAAAAAGGTAAAATTTGTCTCAAATATTTGAAGGATTGAGTTTCCCAAATGCTTGTTTGAAGAGAAAATTGCATTTAGATGCTATGGGATAAATTCATAAACAACACACAAGGCTTCAAGCACTGTCCATTCCCCATCCTTGCAATAGTAGGGGTGTTTTCATCACCTTTAAGATCTTTGCTGCAACTTGTATGCTTGACGGATGGCATGGTAAGTGATCTAGCTTAAAGGAAATTCATCTGAGAAACTCTAGGCTTTGCCCAAGCTCTTGTTAACAACATGAACTAGTAGCCCATGTTTAGTAGATTGGAATCTTGATGTTATGCATAGTTAGCACAAACAACAATCATAAGAGCTAAAACTAAGATGCCTTAGGGTCCGTCTGGCAACTACTACCTTCGTCAACCCAACTCGAGGATTGGGCTAGGTACAAACTACAATTCTAAGCTTCAAAGGAAACTGGAGACCTCTAGGGATTAGGAAACCCTAAGTAAAAGGAAAGACCGATGCTTTTGTACTTGTTGGGAAAAAGGCTACGTTATTGATCACAATGTAAGAACTTATGTACAGTGTTTGAAACATTAACATATGCCTTAGCCGAAAGAAGGGTGTGTTAAGTAAAATTGGGATGTGATTTGGATGATTATTCCAAGTGCTTTTGTTTGATGGTAAATGCATGCCAAGGGTTTGTGATGACAAGTTGCCATGCGAATAAAGTAATGTTTTCTTGGATGATGATATTAGGGTTGAATGCCTTGTTTATGCTTGATTCCTAAATGGATTAATTAAGAAAAGGATATTTTTCACGAGTGGATCATCTCCAAGATTGCACCTTGAATGAACCCGAGAGGGCACTACTCAATTCATGGGCCAAAGGTCGAGTGGTGAAAAGGCCAACCATGGAAATTGTGTTCCACTCCTAGGCCCTTTGGGGTCAGATGGAGCTCTGGACACCCCCTGCCTAGTCTGGAATAGAGATGAAGACTTCCGTGAGCCCAATGTCTGAAGTGTTGGAAGATCTTATTCTGGATAAAGGAAGGAATTTATGGTGCCATGTGATTTGGATCGGGTACTTTTGCTGGGCAGAAGGGATATATAGTTTCTCCTACATGGGCAAGAGACAAAGATTAACTAGAAAATAAGTTAAGGAACTTGTTTGTCAAAAGGACCGTTTGCTCTGTTTTCATGTCAATGCTATAACTTATGCGAATGAACCTTATTCCTTAAAAGGCTTCATTAAGGAAGTTGGTTTTTAAATGTCACACATAAATGTGATAGGACCTTATTAGATAACTAAAGAATGCCTACTGAGGGAAGTAGGTGGGTGGATTCCCCGATGGGTTTGTCCTATGACACGGTGGTCCCAAAGAACTAGGAGGCTTCTCACATGGTTTTGCCAACATCAATCCCTAGAAATTGTTAGGTTAGAACCCCGATGCATGCCATTTTAGGGGACCAGAATGGGGCTATGCCCTACAAGCAGAGAGGTTGACGAGTGCATTGCTCTCATTTTCCATTCTCTTTGAACCAAGTGAGGCATGGATCTGCTTTGACTTTGGTATCTTTGTGTAAAGTAGGATGTCCAGGACTCAACGATAAAATCTATCAAGAGACCTTGACCACTAGGGACTCAAGTTTCAGGTCAATCCTAGTGGGTTCTACTATGAACGTTCGGTTGGGAGGCGGACTGGAGAAACCCTAGGCAAAAAACCCCGTAACATTCCATGGGCGGCATCCCTTAGATTCATCTCTCGATGGACCACTAAAAATGTGCCTAGATAATTGATAGGTGGGCACATTACAAAGAAACGGTTGCTAGACTAAAAATGTGCCTAAATAACTAATATAACAAAGAGTGGAGCTTTGTTACATTGATTTGATAATCAACCCTCAAGTTTCAATCGATTGTAAACATTAAACAAAAAGTGGCTGACTACAGACCTTTGTCATCACAACTTATTTGGCTTACCGTGGTGACACTAATCTAATTGCCCTCTCGATAATCAACAACATGGTCTAGGGTAAGATATGCAAAAGATAATCATAAGACAACCTATTACAATTTGATCTAGTTGCTTAGGTTGTGCTTGAGGCCTCTGGAGCTTGGATCTTCTATCAACTGACTATTTAAGTGTTGTTTGATACTGCTACTACTACAAGAGGTGTGTGGCATGGTTTTGAGTTGATGCAACGCAAAATTGCAAAATGCTTTTTGTCGGGACCTAAAATGGGTGACATTGCTCTAAGGCACTAGCCAGGCCTCTACTACTCACCTCAAACCACCCCACACTGCCTCGCAGCTAGGAGCGTCTAAGGGGTATACTGCCCTAACCTCCTATACAAAGCTTTTGCATTTATATAATTTGTAGTCCAATGGATATCTTTTCCCACACTCCTCGAAGGGAGTCCCTAAACATGTCAGTGTTATATACCACGTAAGGACACACAAAGGGAGTGTCCCTCGGCTAATTACTATGGCTCCATTATGGCTCTCCTACACCTTAGGGATTGGCTCCAAGATGCAATGTGAATATATAAAGCACATTTGAAACAAGCTCCACTCTTTTGATGAATCGATCCAAGAGATAATAGATAGTCCTCACTAAATATCCCCTAGGGAATCGAACTTCTAACCCTACAACTTAGGGTACCTCACACTCTCAACGTGGGTCATCGCTTATTAAAAAAATTGCTATGCATCCAAGATGATATCATATGATACGTTGTCGGAGGGGTTTTTGTTGAAAGGTCATATCCACCGAGGATTAGAGATAGAAGGAAGTAGAGATAGGAGATGGAAGAGAAGAAAAAGAACAGACAAGAGGTAGACACGATAAAGACAAAGCACAATGAATCAAATCACTATGTATTGACAAAACCTTAAGTTCCTTATCTAGCACTGCTCAGAAACAATCTCCAAGCATTAGATCTCCTAGAGCTCCCTCATAGACCAAACACGTGCATCAAACAACAGCTTCTTCTCTACTGCTCAGAACCCAAATCTGATGGCTCCCTTGGCTCTGAAAGGGGGGTAAAACCCCAGGACACTCTAGGACACCGGGACAAGAATCTCCCAGTTCACTCCTTCTTCTTCTCCCTATTCAAAGTGCTGCTTTTTGCCTATCAACTGCGATCATGATGCACACGATTTTACCAATCTTTCTTTTTCATGAAAAATCCAAAATTTTGGCTAAAAAAGCAACTTGCTTTTTGCATGCCACCCTATTCTAGAATATTTTCTAGCTTTTTAGGATATTTACAATAAATAATATCCAAAATATCAAAAATAGGCTAAAATTGTTAAAAAATCTAGTATTTTTGAACCATCCATGCCACTGATTCTAGCATTAATGACTCAAATCACATTGACTCTCTAGATCAACAAGAAAGTCAGATGATGATGCACTCCAAAGTTTTTCACACTGCGTCCACGGAGTGGCACGTCATCCACCCCCTCTGAATATGCACATCCTCCAGTATGTGCCAAAATCCTAGGTGTCACCAGATTATGAGTCCTCCTCATCCTCTACAACCATATTCTTTGCTTCTTCATCTTCCATATCTTCCTGGCTAGCCCCTGTATCATGGCCACTTATTTCTTCCAATTCTGGCAACTCGTAGGCACTAGATTCCTGCCTCTTTAATAATTTGATTATTTTCCCTGCTATCAAAAGTTTTATGGTTGTCCCATCCAACTCATTTAATGCATAAGTAGCATTATCAAACACATGTCTTACCACATAGGGTCCAAACCATCTTTTAGAAACTTTATGCATGGCACTATGCTGGTTGTCTAAATTGTTATCATAAACCAATACCCAATACCCATCTTGTATGGTTATTGGCCTCAATCTATGTATTTTGTCAAACCATTTTTTGTTTTGTATCCTTGCTGCCCTTAACTTTGCAACTGCTGCCGCTATGTCTTCTGACTTTCTTTCCAGTTGTCTAATGCGCAAGGCCAACAACTCCTCTCGATTCAACTCCTCTTCCCAAGGTAGCACACTCCATGTGAGTGTCATCTCTTCTATCGGCATGATAGGTTTTTGACCATACATCAATTCAACAGGCATATATCCTCTAACTGCACTATGAGTTGTTTTGTCAGCCCAAAAAGCATAAGGGAGTAATCATGGCCACTCTTTTACCTTCTCTCCACATGCTTTTGTTAATGTCTTCACAGTAGGTGGATGATCTCTTTCACTTTTTCCATTTCCTTCAAAGTTATAAGGTGAAGTTAAATCAGCTTTATCCCCAACCGTGCAAATAAATCATGAGCTTCATCTACATCCAGCTCACTCCTATCTACTGTAATTTTTCCCACACAACCACACCGACAAAAGATCTCTTCTCAAACAAAAGTACACACTGCATTTGTTGTCTTAGTATGCAGAGCTCTCCCTTTCACTTGATTAGTCAAGTCTTCATGGGCTAGGACAAGATATCTCATTTGCCAAAGGCCTATAGGCATCATGACTAGATCCACCACCCACTTTAAATGAAGAGACAATGGATATGTGGGCTGCAATCCATCCCGATGTCTCACAAATGAATACATTTGACATATCGTACATGTTTCCATGAAGTTAACAACATCCTTACACATACCCTTCCCCACCAATATCTTTCTTTGATCTTTGCAAAAGTACCCCAAACACCTCTATGGCTATCCCACAAGCTTTCATGAAATTTTTGCATAACATTTACATGTGAAGCTTTGTTACCCAAAACTTGTAATGGCATACCGTGTTTCTTTTTAGCATGTTTCCATATGTATCCATCTTTTAAGAAAAACCCATAGGCTTTCCTCTTGATCTTCTTAAACTCCTCATCTGACCATTCGTCTTTCTTTGTTAATGTACTGAGGTATTGACCAATTCTTATCCATTCTCCTGCATATTTGTCTTCCAGAAACACTTCTACACAAGATACAAAACATCTAAAGTGTCTTCTCATTGTTGTCCAAGCTTCTATTAGTGCTGTAGCAACTCCTTGCATTACTAAATTCACTCTTACGACATCACTTTCAATTGCAAGAAAGTCATCTTCTTCCTCCTCATCCATCATCCCATCTTCATTTTCATAGCGTGCCTGAGATAACATGTCTACCATTGGGTTATCTCTTCCTGCAATATGCTGAAATCCAAGGTTCAAAGATTTGATGTATGCAAATCCACTGAAGCATAGCAATGTCCAGGTTAGCAAAACTAGAAATCATACCCAATACTGTCAAACAATCTGTCTCAATGACTACATGAGCACCCATAAAATACTCCTTATCACATTTAAGGGATGTCAAAATTTCCCATAATTCTCTTTTTATATGTGGATACCTTCTCTATCGTTCAATCGATACTTTAGCACCAAATGGAACTGCATATCTTTGTCCTTCCTCATCATCTTGCCCAATTTCCTATCCAATCCCGATTGGGCTTGTATCAACAGTAATAATGATAGGCTTTCCATGTGCATAATCAGCCTTTCTCAATGTAGGAGCTGATTTCAAGAGTTGTTTCAATTTCTTCATTGCTTTCTGATGCTTCCTTTCCCAATTAAACCTTTGACCTTTCCTCAAGAGTTGATATAGAGCACCAGCTACATGTGCAAAGTGAGGGATCAAAATCAAATAGAACACACATGCTTCCAAGAATCTACGCACCTCTGATACATTTGTGCATACATCTAGCATTCTATCAATCCCATCTATTTTTGTTGGTGATGGTCTTTGCCCATAGGGCCCACACATATGCCCAACAATCAAAACCTCTTCAACTCCAAAGACAAACTTTTTTCTAGAAAGAGTTAAATGAACCTCTTCTAGACATGTCAAAATCCTCTCACAATACACAATATGGTCTACAACAAATTGTCTGCACCCATGAGCATCCATCTCTTCATTATTTTCATCCATTGCATGCCCTTTGATTGGAACATCATCCAAGAAGGGAATTGTCACTTGTGGTATAAAATCCTTGAGTACTCTATTCATAGCATTTGCCATGTGTGCCACTCACTTTGTTGCACCCTGCGGGAGAGTACACATCCATACTAACCCCAAGGGAGTCTTCATGGTTGTGATATCCCTACTTTCAATTACAAGTTGAAACTGATCATACCCCAAGTAAAGATCACCCAAAGAATAGATCACTCTGCTTGCAAAAGCCTCTGTAAATTCATCAACCATAGGACCTACACCCACATTTCTTATGGTCACTTTATTGACCGGTTGCATGTCTTGAATAAATCTCAAAGCCCCATTCTTTTTGGGCACAATAAAGCAATGATTTGAGGATGGGGCTGAAGAGGGATCCAAGATCTTCATGCAAATCTTTTCATTTAACAAATCCATTAGCTTTGGCAAGTAAGCTTTAGGAACTGGAATAGGCCTCAAGCTCCATGGTACATGTGGCACAATAAATATTACCATAGGAGAGACAACATTTGGATCCACACAACGTATTTCAATTGGCTAAAATGCAAATGTCTTTCCATGCCTAGCCAACATATACATAAATTAGTCTCTTTTAGCAGGAAAAAGAAACCCTTTTGCACCAACTTTCAATTCCTATAATGTTTCACATGTAAACTGATGACATATATCTTTAGGATCGCGTAAGCATAGCTGCCTTGACACTTTTTCATATAGACCCTCACTTTCTGGTGGAAGTGGCAAAGAAATTGGCTTCATCCTTTTTTCAACTCTCTTAACTTTTTCTCCACAAGTTCTTGAGCCCATTGTAATCCTTCTTGCTAAGCAAACAATGCTATAACATCATACATGTCCAAAGAACATACTAACAATACTCTATTTTCAGCCTCATTTTCTACATGTATAGTTGCTGAAATTTCAGCCACAATGTCATTAATATTCAGCCCATAAAAGATGCTTGAAATGCCCTCATTTTTAGCTAGCAGCCCCAATGCTTTCAATTCCTTAATAGCCCATTTTATAGATATTCGTTCAATCTTGCACATAGCTTCCATAGGCTTACACCAACATGAACTATTTACTGTAATTGAGAACAACCAATAGTAAATACATGCATCATTCCATCAAGAGGCAAGTACATCCTTTGAATAGCACTACTATAGCCCCACATTATAGTATTGCTTAATGAAAATCCAAGTCTTTGAATTCCTTTGCATTTGGAGGCAAAGGAGACTCTCGAAGTGTATCCTGATTCCTAGCATGATTAACATAAATAGTAAGAAATTGGACTACTTTCCCCCCATCCTTGCTTTTGACACTTGCATAAGTAGAACCATCATCAAGAACCTTTGTTTTTCCATACACACTCCTATAATATAGGGATGTCCCAAAATCACTGCATATGAGAAATTATCTTGCACAAAGAAGTGTTGCTCTTCTTGTCCATCATCAATCATCACTTTTACATAAGGACATGCAGCACAGAGCTCTCCCGAAGAATAAATTGCAGCCCTCATATGTCAACCATGATCAGTGTCCATAGGCCACGCACCATTCTCATACAATCCATGCTCAATGACATTAATCTCAGACCCATGGTTAAGCAAAGAAACACAAGGAGTTTCACGTTCCCCTATTTTCATGACCATTTCAGTGGTAGTCCTTGCCCAATGATTTCTTGTGTAATGACTTCGAGGGATAAATCCTAGAGTCTCTTCCCCATATTTTTGCATTTGCCTTACTCGACCATGCATATTGCTACAAGACAATGCATTTTCAGCTACTTTCTTCTCTTTTCCACATGTTGTCCCACTGATTAGTAGCATGCTACATAGATAATCCAATACTTACATGCTCATATTCAACCCGAATATCCAACAAACCAAATTTCTCTTCAAATTGCAGCAATGCACTAGTGGTATCACCAAGAAACTGACACTTCCTCTTAATTATGTCAATGATCTCATCATGAAATTCTCACTTGGTGATGCCAAGCACCTCTCCCAAGGTGAATTCCACTCGACTGTTTAAGATATGTTCTTCAAGGATCTTCTTAAGATTTGTGGCTGTCTCAACGTCAAGTTGCAACTTATATCGTGGCTGCTTGCCCTTCTTTTGCCCTCTTGTTTACTATCTTGTTTTTGCTCCTAACTAACCTCTTCCATAACATGCTTGGGATGGTTGTTTTGTAGCTTTAGGCTGATCCACACTTCTTCTTGTCACTCTTTTAGATGTCCTTGAATTATCTTCATCTCTCTTTCGTTTCTCTTCCACAAGTATATCCGTGTTTTGCACCTTTGCTAAAAATGCATACACTAAATATGCATCTACCGGTGGTTCCCAACCAGTTATGTCACGAATGTCTTGCCCTGCATGAGACATTTCACTATCATTAACTTTTTTGTTTTCACCTGCATACAAAGCATGTGTCCATATTGTAGTCTTTGGCCCAACCATTACTTTGGCTATGCATTCTATCCAACTACAGACCAAAAGTAGAAGCATGTACAGCCGCATAAGCATTTCGGACAACCAAGTCTTCCAACAACTTTTGTATACCTCCCTTTCCAAAATTCAAAGCAAGAGGCAATCATGTTTCTTGTGCATGGATTTTTCCATCTTTTCAAAAGATGAGTTGTCATGGCAAGGCCTCTTGATAGGCAGTACAATCATTTTTCTCATGCTGCAAACTATCACACCACATACATCTTTTTCTTTTTCGTAGCTTAGGGGCTGCTGCCCGTCCCCTTTTCTCTTGTCCTTTTTCATCCAATTTTGTGACCTTCAATTGAAGATTCCGCATGCCTTTGACCAATTCATCTTACACATCTTCCCTAATAGTGGGAAAAATAGCAGGTACAACCATATGTTTAGTCACAGAAGTGGGTGGCTTATTAGATACATCAATTATTTTGCCCGTAACAGTGGGCAAGGTAGAGACATGTAATCTTTCTCTTATTCTATGCTTTTTCACAAGTGTAGTAACAACTTCCTTGACACATCTCCACTCTATTTTAAGAAATGTCTCTATGGTCTGATCCTCTGTTGAGAGTGGAAAAAGACCGAATTTTTGACTGATTTTTGTTGTTTTTGAGGTTTGAATGATCGATTTTTATGGATTTAGAGTGATGTATGGTTGTTAATGGAAGTGTTTGAGAGTGTTTTCGATGATATTGATTATCTTTTGGAAGCTCATGATGATTTTTAGTAGAAATATGAGGCTCTATGATGTTTCGATAGGTTCTATTGAGGTTCTAATTGGTTCTGATACATTTTGTATAGCTTCTGTTTTGTTCTGATTTTCTTCTGTATGAAGCATGGATTGATGATTGATGAAGGTTGAAATCTTTTGAAATCTTATTGACTAGTTTTTGATAGTTTGGAATGGTTTTAGTATGAGTTATGAGGATTTGATGTTCTCACCTTCTGTAGCTCTCGCAATCACAAGTCTACCATGAGTGATCTTCCATGCAAAGTCTCCAAAAGATACATGATAACCTGCATCATCAAGCTGTCCAACTGACATGAGACTGCATGTCAAAGTAGGTACATGACGTACATCCTGCATAACAAAACTACTGCCAAAAGGAAACTGTAGCCTAACATCACCAATGCCCACAATATCAAGAGAATTGTCATCACCCAAGCGCACAGAACCCGAAACAGTACGGTATGAATGAAACCACTCTCGGCAAGGTGTCACATGAAAGGATGCACTTGAGTCCAAGAGCCAACATTGTGCAAACATAGAGTGTATCTCTGTCATCTTCGAAGCACTAGAAGAAGCTGCAAGGATATAATCATCATCATCAACATCCTCAAGCTGCATAACATTGATCTCTTCAATTTTAACATTGGACTTTGCAGGCACTATGCTGCGATCAGAAGACTTATCCTACACTTTGTCTTTCCCCTTATCTTTGCACCTTTCATTGCGCAATTCATGGCATTGTGGCCTAATATGGCCCTTTTTCCCACAATGGTGGCAAGTAACATCTGCATTCCTGCCACGGGATTTGCTACGTGACTTCCCACGAGACTTGGACCGAGATTTCTGAGAATCGCGTCCACGGCCATTGCCACTTCCATGCTTTCCATATCCATCATTCTTGCCTCTAACTGTCATAGCGTGCGACACACGAGAGGCATCCAAATTCTTACGGTTAACCTCTTCATGTAGAAGAGCACTCTCAACATCAGATAATTTCAAGGTAGCAACAGAGGCACATAATGCATTGCAAAATACATCCCATGACTCATTAAGAGTACCAAGCAAGAAAAGAGGAGTGACATCCTCTTCAAAAGTGATGTCCTATGAAGTCAAGTTCTTGAGTATAGCATGGAACTGGCTCAAGTGAGCAGACATAGTCACATTCTCCTTCATGCACAGATCCATAAGTTGCCAATACATCTAACTCGCTGGACTTTTCTTGTCATAGAGATTCTTGATTTTATCCCACAATTGCCATGCACTCTGTTCTTCCTCAAATACATTGTAATGAACCTGTTATGTGAGAGATAATACAATAGTGGACTTGCATAACTCATCAAAGCTCAAGCCATTCCTCATCTGGCATAGTTGCAGGCGGATGCCCGCTCAACCTCAAAGGTTTGATCTGTGATTTCTGCACCAACACCTACCAAATCTGGCTCTTTCAATAAGAGTAATTTGTACCATCAAGCTTAGTGATGTTGAAAATAGCATGATCAGTGGATGAACTCACCATAATGCAGCTGGAAGACTGTAGACAGTCCAAAAGTGCTTGCTGTTTACTGCAAAAAATGATTAAAAAAGAACCAAAATCGAGAGAAAATGGCGAGAAAAGTGTAACCAAAGTTGCTGCCCACCAAGTGCTAGTGAAAGTACATCATTTCAAAATATTTCAGCATGAAAAATCCATGTCAGTCCGGAGTTATATGCTTGCTGTAATAAATGACAGCAGGGTACTATGAGAGGCAATTGCTGACCAAATCACTGCACCAAGTCAAGAAATGACAGCCAAGACATGACCAGCCATAAACGGGCATAAATCAGCACCAAACAGTCATCAAGACCTTGAGCAAACACCCAAACATGTCACCAAAGCATCCCTTAGTGAGTAGGCTTACCCCCTGGACAATAGGGCAAAGTATACATAACACTGGCAAGACCTGACAATAGTAGATGTATGTTGCTCACAAGAGTGTAAAGCCCAAGCTCAGGTCAAAAGTAACTCCAAGATATCAGTGCATGAACCATGCAATATTTATGTGTAAGAGATCCCAAAGTCTCAAATATCTGCAAAATGCTCAAATAGCATAAACCTCCTACTCAATGTCGGTCAAGCATACAAGATGCTCCCACTGGCACAAAAGGCGGATAAATGAGCTCAACAGCTCAATCAAACCAAGTCAAGGTACCAAAGACAGGTAACCAAGACAATGCCTCAATAGCATCCCAAGAGCACAACAGCTACAAAGCAACTGTAGGTAGCATACATGAGCAAGATATACATCCCAATAAAGATATCTGACAACCAAAATGACATCCAATACAAAAATTCCAGAATAGCAAATGAGAATCCAAGCCAAGTCTTCAGAGAGCACTAAAGCTCAATAAATACATGGTACACTGTGCCAAGACAAATTCATCAAGCCGTAGGCGTCGGGTAAGCATGTACCCAAAGAGCATATAATTGTCAAAGCACTGACCACTGTCAAGCATAGACCAATGTCAATAAGTGCGGGTTGAAATAAGCTCAAGCTTCCAAAAGCATCCAGATCCAATGACAAGCTCGAAGTCGTCCCTTGATGATAATACATCATAGCATAACCCAAGACATACACCCGGAACCAATAGGCGTATGTCAAAGCATGAAAGATAGCTTCAGCCCAAGAGTATTCAGCATGCATTTATTGTTATAAACTGTGTATTTCTAGCCCCACAATCAGGCCAAAATCATAGCATTACATGTAGCTTCAATCCCCCAATCAATCGGGATGCAATAGGCATCAAACCGATTATGTAGTCATGCCCAAACAAGCATAGACATAAACTATGAATGTAGCACTAGCATCAAATGTCTATGGACTATTTATAACAGTCTTGAAACATTATTTTCAGCCACCAACTAATTCCTAATCTCAAAGGATCAATGCCAAGCATCAATACATGTGCAAAAAGCCCAAAATGGAGCCCGAACAAGTGCTTAATGCCAAGCTGGAGCTAGAACTGAAGTGGCTGACTATGTGGCTGTCTAGAAAACAGGCACAAATTTGTGTGGGGTTTCTACTAGTCCTACTGGTCCACGTGGCAGATCTGGTGTGGTTGGAGGGCTCAAACATGAGCCAAAGGGGCCTGGGAACAAGTCTCTAGCAGCCCATAACTGGGGGCAAAGAGATATGAAGGTTGGAAGCTTCAATGGTGGCTTCCCTGTTTACCTAGACCTGTGGACTGAAATAAATCTCTGAAATAATGAAGCAATACCTCAATGTCAATGCCCTGATGGTTCCTCAATAGGTCAGGAAGAAGCTTGGGAAGCTGGGGAGTGACAAGAGCTCAAGAGAATGAGCTATGTCTGCCGGTAAGGAGACCCAATGCGAGTGGGGAGACAATGGGAAGCTAAGAATGCCACGAGCCAAGCTCAAGAGTTGGGAAGCCGTGCTCTAATACCTGTTGAAAGGTGAGAAGGATCGAAGCTTGCACTCGAGAGCTATGGCAGGAGAGAAAGAGCAAGGAAGAGAGAGACAAGAAATGGGAACTCCAACAGTCACAATGTGTGACCAGGCCTTCCTTTATTCAAACTGTCACTAAAAGAATAAAGAATAAAGTGACAATAACAAGCGTCCGCCACCTATAGTGTATAGTGGCGGTGACTGTCAGTGTAGTAATACACAGGCGGCTAGGCAGAGGCACATTTACCCTCAACATGATTTTCATTCAAAAATGGTGTATTCTTTTATGTTCCTTGTTCTATTGATGGATTCTATGAAGATGTTGAAGATTATGGTTGATTCTATCAAATCCGTGGGAGATATCTACTATGGTACTACATGAAGAGTTGTTGTCTTCTTTGTTTTGGTCATCAAAAGAATAAAATAAAATCTTATTGATGTTACAAGATAGATTTTATTGCAGTAGAATCCCCTTTTCCTTGGTGTTCCTCTTCGGGCTCCATGTTTTTGGTGCGCAGCCATGGAAACTTGCCATCAACTAGCATCAGAAGAGGCTAAAAATGAAGGAAATGGCATTACCAAGAAGAGAAGAATTCAATGAAGGTTTGCAAAGTTGCTTCTGCCATTGAAGAGTTGGAGATTCTTATTGCCAAAGCCACTTTCCACAAGAAGTTCATCCCACAATGGCAGAAACACATTACCATCATGATGCATGCTCTATGTGGTGGACTATTTCCTCTTCCTGTTGAAGCAACAAAAACTTGCATCTTGGTGGGAAATTGTTTGGAAGACCAGAAATAGAGAGAATGACCATCCATGGAAGATTTGGTATTCATTGAGAAGTTTTGAGACATCACTAAGTGTGAGATTGTGAAGAAGCTTCAGGAGTTGTGGTCTGTGGAGGTTCACAAAAACAAGAAAGAAAATATTTGGAATTCGTTCGTGGATGCTCAACAGCAAGATACGTGGGATGCTTGGTACACTGATAATCTTCTGTTTGTCCAATTAGCAACCCACTGGAAGTTGGTAGACTGAGTGCTTTTCACAACATACATTGTTGAAACCATCAGAAGCTGGCATTATTATGATAATGGCACAACAACAATCCTAAGAAGAATAAGTTTTGATACTTTCAGAATGGAATATCTCCCCCTTTGTAGTGGTTTGAAAGCTGAATTCAGAGGTGTTGAAATAAAGGAAGTAGAAGAGATGTTGGCCAAAGAATCCTCCAGAGACTAAAGCCCCTCTCTGATTCTATTCTGTGAATATAAACCAACTAGTTGGAGCCAAGCCCTTGATGAATGATGCAATCAAGAGACAAGCACTAGAACGAGTCTAGAGGTACGTGAGAAGAGAGAAGGCAAGAATCAGGGTTGAGAACGAGCTTACATCAGAAGCCTCCTTTGATGCCCTAAAAGCACTCTTTACAGAAGTCCCCATGGCGACTCAAGGTCCCCTTCCTAGTCAAATTTGTCCTAGAAATATTGATGATAGGCTAGCAAATGTAGTCCCATTGCCAATTTTTAAGGGAGAGTACAATGAAGACCCCGATCTTCATGTAGTAGAATCTATAGTAGCATGTATGGCTAACAATGCCAGAACCCCTGAGCATTGGTTAGCGATATTCCACGCCACTTTCAAGGGCGTGGCATTTCAATGGTATGAGAGACAAGCAATAGGAACTTTTGGCACATGGAACGACTTGAAATTGGCCTTCCTCACTAAATTCAAGCGTAAAGGTTTTGAAGATTAGATGCGAGAGGAGTTCATGAATCTAAGTCAATCCTCTGGAGAAAGAGTGAAAGCTTATGTCTTGCGAATGGAATCCATCATGAAGAGATGGACTAACCATCATTTGGACGAAGGTATCCAGAAAGGAGTGTTCCTCAGAGGCCTAAAACCAGAAGTTTGCAAGTTCGTGGAATTGAGAAGACTAGTCGATCTGCAAGTTCCAGTGGAAGGTGCAAGATTGTATGATGAAGTTTAAGCAAGGCTATCAATGACTCTAGAAAGAGAGGAGTCTTACCTCCTCCCATGCCAGGAATGGTATACCCACCAAATGTAGTCCTAGGGATAGTTCCCTACCCCTATCCCCAGATGCAAATAGTGCCACAGTATAGTGCACCTAATCCACAGTGGTCACCCCAAACGACAGTGCCTCAAATGATGGTTCAACCACAACAACAGTGGCCTCAAACATTTCCTCCAATGGCGACTCAACAACAATGAAACCCTACCAACTGGAATCAACAATCCCAAGTCTCAATAGGAACTCTAAATCAAAACCAGAATAGAGGACCCTCTGGATCAACCCAACCAGTGTATGCAATAATTATAGAAGCTTCCCAAAACCCTACTACAAGTACTTTAGGAGGTGAAAATCTGAAGGACTATCCAACTCAGTTGCAAGTATCAAGAAAGAGCTTATGGATGTGATTACAGAGCAGCTACAGACACTAAAGGTGAATACCGCCAATATATCCACTCTTCCGGGAGCTGAGAGAGATGTGATGCGTTCTAATACATGGTGCAGAAAGTGCCATCAAACAGGACATTTAGCCACTGAATGTACCCGAAAACCAACCATTCCTGGAGCCTTCTGTTCCTACTATTCCTACAAAGGTCTCTGAAAGAGATGCACAAATGAAGACAGAAAGATGAAAATGCAAGATTCAACTTGCTAGAATCCAAAATGATAACACAAGATATTGGACCAAAGCCTAGGGATTTTGGTCCTAATTTCGGTCAAAATAGGTTTCCCTCTCAAAGTTGCAGAGGACGACAGTCTGGCGGTGGTCAGAGATCAGAGGTGGAATGTTATAGGTATCGAGAAAAGGGTCATATCTCCCTGAATTGTCCAAACCCTAGAAGATCTATGAATTACAAGCCCTTATGCAGCCGATGCAAGGGAGAAGGCCACATTGCAAAGGACTATCCAAGTCCATCCCCTATCAAGGCCAATGCCACTGATAGCCAATAGAAGGCACAAGAGCTTGCCTCCAATTTGGTAGAGTTGGAAGTTGCCACTATCATGCATGCGAAGAAGAAGGAACCAATTGTTCAAAACGAAAATAATTCTCTTGCCAAGACTATAAAGTTCAACCTACCAACTGAGAGACAGAGCAGTACAGGAAATAACTGTGCAATACAGAGCACTGTAGTGCCACAAAGAGTCACAGAGACAGTCCCAAAAATAGGACCAGAGGTCTAGGATATAGATGATACAGAAGCACCTCTAGAAACAGAAGAAGTGCCAATGCTGCCATTCTTAGAAGAAAAAGGAAAGATGAAAATGGGTGTAGCCCCATTCCTCAGCAGGCTTTGGAGAAGCCTGTGGACCCTATCAAAGATTATGACTTGGTAAAAGACCTAGACACTTTTAAACCTAACTTAACATTCTGGAAGTTGTTGATACTGTCTCCCAGCTGCTAAAAGAAATTCAAAAGCATCTTGACAAGAAGACGTGGACTAAGGATTGTTCCTTCAATAGTGACCAAGACCAATAAGGCCTCAGAGCCTGTAAAGGAAGTAGATGTGGCTAACGCCTTCCTAGATCCTAGAACCCCAGAGATTAGTGTATGGATAGAAGGTTACTTTATTTCAGATGCATTGATTGATGGAGGCTCATCAGTAAACATAATGATGGATGTGACAATGAAGGACTTAGGGTTGCAAGGAATTCAACCTACACAGTGGCTTATTAGATTGGCATACAAAAGCAAAATTAAACCGTTGGGCATCCTCCCATACATAAAAACAACCCTTGCAAGGAGAGACTATTGGCTGACATATTTGGTGGTCAAACAAAATTCTTATGGGACCTCATACCCTTTGCTATTGGGAAGACCTTGGCTTTTTGAAGCGAGAGCCAGGACGGACTGGTTCAAAGGGACCTTAACCCTAGGTAGAGGACCCAACAAAGTGGTGTTGAAATTGTATGAATCACAAAAAGGCAATGGATCCACATCCATTGAAGTCATAATTGACTCCTCCAATGAAGTAACAGATGGTACATAAGGAGATGAAGAGGCTATTAAACAAATCTTTTCCAAGAAAATAGAGACACATTCCCTAATAGTGGGCACTGTAAGCCAACTACCAAGGGAAGCAAAGTCCTTGTCCATGGGAGAATACCTTCTACCTCAACTAGAATTAACTTCTGAAATTACCTATGACAACGAGATAGAAGCATGGATGTATTGTTCTCCCCGTTACATGGCAGTCGCAGAGTCAGAAGAAGTAGAGACAGTAGCAGAGACAGAAGCAGAAGCAGAAGCAAAAGCAAAAGCATACACAGAGGCGGAAGATCTGTTCTTCTCCTACAGAGCCTCTACTAAAGCAGAGACAGAGCCTCCAGAGGAAGAGGATGAAAATGATGAGGAAGAAAACGAAACAAGTTATGAAAGTACAGATGAATAAGTTTTTTTGATAGCGGACGATCTTGTTGATGTCCCTACAGAGACCTCAGAGGTCGAAAATCTCGGGGTGTTGGATGGAATGACCATGGTTCCATTTGGGTTGACCAATGGACCACAAAGTATGCAGAATCTGTATAAGCAATGGATCAAAGGCATAAAGATTAAGTTCACCAGTGACTCCTATCGCCCTGACTGTTCAGTCCAGAGAAAAGATGATGATGATGCCCCCTGCCAACAGAAGCCAAAGCTATCAATGCCTCAGCTTCTAGAAGGTCCATGCTATGTGACATTCCTGGACGCATCCTCTAAAGATGAATCCCTAAGTCCAGAAGAAATCACCACTCACACAGAAGCAAACAAAGCTCTGATACCCTTCCAGCAACCTCAATAGACAAATGAGTCATCTGTTCAAAAGGAGGATACTTGTTCTAGTGGAACATCAGATGATGACACTGCTCCCTTGAAAGAGTTAGGACCTCTATCCAGAAGCAATCTGTGGGTCGCGAAATGGAAGGTGAAAGACAAGTAACGTTCTTGGATACTGACGGTACTAAACATCACCTGAAAGTGTGTCTCAATCTTTCAGAGGAGGAACTAGTGGTCATGCGAGATCTACTAAAGGAGAACTTAGACGTGTTTGCTTGGTCATATAAAGACCTAAAGGGGATTGATCCCACAGTATGCCAACATCACATTGACCTAGAGCCCAATACCAAACCTGTAAGGCAAAGACAAAGGCGTAAGAATCCTAATTATTATGCTTTGGTGAAGGCTGAATTATTGAAACTTCTTGAAGCCGAGTTCATTTATCACGTGGCTAACAGTGAATGGGTTTCGCCCATTGTGGTAATACCCAAGAAGAACGGGAAACTTCGAATATGTGTAGACTTTCGAAAGCTCAATTCGAATATGAAGAAGGATCATTTCCCTATCCCTTTACAGACCAACTGTTGGACATAGTGGCAGGTCATGAGCTGTATTCCCTCTTGGATGGATTCAGCGGATATAACCAAGTCCAAATCACAAATTAGAGGACCAATCCAAAACAACCTTCACCACAGAATGGGAGACCTATGCCTATAGAGTGATTCCATTTGGGCTCTGTAATGCTCTTGCCACCTTCCAACGAGTAATGATGACTACCTTCCAGAATCATTTGCATGTTTTCATTGAGGTGTATCTTGATGACTTTTGTGTCTATAGTTTGATCTGTGAGCACTGGGGACACCTAGAGTAATGTTTTGATAGATGCCGAGAGTATGGGATTTCTCTCAACCTTGACAAATGTGTCTTTGGCATCTCATCAGGAGTTTTTTTGGGCCATATTGTCTCTGCACAAGGGATTGCAATAGACCCAGTGAAGATTGAGAAAATTGCCACCTTGGCAGCACCAACAAACCTCAAGCAATTGAGAGGATTTCTTGGCCATCTGGGCTACAAAAGCATGGAGCCCCAAGAGAAACACCAAGGAAAAGGGGATTCTACTACAAGAAAATCTATCTTGTAACATCAACAAGCTTTTATTTTATTCTTTTGATGACCAAAACAAAGAAGACAACAATTTTTCAAGCAGCATCATAGTAGATATCTCCCACGGATTTGATAGAATCAACCATAATCTTCAACATCTTCATAGAATCCATCAATAGAACAAGGAACATAAAAGAATACATCATTTTTTAATGGAAATCAATTACATAATATTCATCTTCAATGTCTTCATAGTTCTCTCTCAATCTCTCATATACAAATACGCGTTTTTGATAGAATTGGCTCTCTCTCTCTCTCTCTCTCTCTCTCTCTCTCTCTCTCTCTCTCTCTCTCTCTCTCTCTCTCTCTCTCTCTCTCTCTCTCTCTCTCTCTCTCTCTCTCTCAATAGTACATCATCTCCTCACTACAATACTCAATAATGACTCTCAATAATCCTTCTTAGGTCGTGGATGCACCTCCCAAGAGGTATGTCTAATGCGAAGAGGCACCAGAGCCACTATAGTGTCTCTTCATAGCTCACTACTATCTCTGTCACTTCAGTCTTCTCTTCAGTCTTCAGTAGTTGCTTCTTCCATTTGTTTTAGCTCTTTTGAACTTAGATTCATCCTTTCCAAAAGTTAGAAAACTTTTCCAAAGTCACGCATACATTCCACAGAACACTTACAGAGATCTAGAGAACATAAGAGAACAGGAACAGAGCATAGGCAGAGGCTCTACAAAAGGTTTATAGAAGGCTACAGAAGGTCATCAGAGAACATCAAATCCTCATAACTCATACTAAAACCATTCCAAACTATCAAAAACTATTCAATAAGCTTCAAAATATTTCAACCTTCATCAATCATCAATCCATGCTTCATACAGAAGAAAAACAGAACAAAACAGAAGTTATACAGAAGGTATCAGAACCAATCAGAACCTCAACAGAACCTATCAGAACATCATAGAGCCTCATATTTTTACTAAGAATCATCATGAGCTTCCAAAACATAATCAATATCATCCAAAATACTCTCAAACACTTCCATTAACAACCATACATCACTCTAAATCCATCAAAAATCAATCATTCAGACCTCAAAAACAACAAAAATAAGTCAAAAATTCAATCTTTTTCCACTCTTAGCATATCCCCACACTTAGAAAGGAAGCGTCCTCATGAACTAAGGAAAAGAAGAATATAAGTTCACTAAAGAGCTTAATTTGATCTTCTTTAGTATATTCAACAATCACTCCACCACGACCCTAACTTATCACCTGTATCTCTAGAAAAGAATACTACTAAAGGAAAACTTCGTTATTTATTAACACATCTGATAAACAATAAAAAGTCATAACAAATTTGTAAAGGATATAAGAGGTTCTTCAACTCTCCATCGTAGGCTTGCCATCCACCATCACCATCAATAGTTGAAAAGAGAGCTCTTGAACAAATTATTCAACCAACACAAACTCATCACATACAAATTAATACAACACACACACAAACACAACCATCTGAATGGCACCTCCAAAAAAATGTCTCATTAAGAAGCATAGAAGATACATTCAGGGGTATCAATGAAGATGATCCCTCTTGAAGGCTTGATGATTTCGAAAGTGATCCAAGGATAAAGACTCATCTACAAAAGATTTTGGAGGATTCTAAAAGATTTGAAAGCAGCACATCCGTATACATGCACAAACACGCGAGCATATGGGACCACTGGGCACGAAAGGGGGCCTGCGTGTGGGGGGGTTTTTTGTTGATTTTTTTGAGAGATTTGCTGCGGGTGGGGGTGGTGGGAAAGGGGGCTATGGTGGGGGTGGGAAAGGGAGCTAGAAGGAGGGAAACTAGGGTAAGGTGAAAAGAGGGGTTAAGGTAGGGTGACCAGGGTAGGTTAGTTGAATTAGGGGTAGGGGAGTTAACTAGGTCTATTAGGTTAGCTAAGTCAGGCTAGTTAGCTAAGTCAAGGTAGTGAGCTAAGTCAAGGTAGTGAGCTTCTTCGCATGATTGGGAGTGCCAGCACAGGTGTTTACGCGCGAGGACGCGCGTTTGGT
Organism: Lygodium microphyllum; assembly: GCF_053477565.2. NCBI lineage: Eukaryota > Viridiplantae > Streptophyta > Polypodiopsida > Schizaeales > Lygodiaceae > Lygodium > Lygodium microphyllum. The sequence goes on from NC_141152.1 coordinate 114,644,880, forward strand.
CTTCTCCGTGCAGTGGTGCGTGCCGTACCCGAGCACACACAGCTGTTCACATGCAACCCAAGTATCTCTTTTGATTTACCACAAACCCGAGAAAAATGCCTTAAAAATACCTAAAAACACTTAAAAATATTAAAAAATTCATAAATTTTTAATTAAAAATAAAAAATTACAAAAACATTCCTTCCTAAATTGGGTAATTTTTTTGTTGATCTTGCTGATTATAATATAGAGAATTAATTGCAAAAAAATCCCTGGATATTCGAATTAAATTTAAAAAAATCACAAAAAATTCCATCAATGCATTTGACTACTTTTGGAATATTTTATAAGCTAAAAACACCTTGGCACATGATCATCCTATTATTTTTTGACCCAAATGCTAAACTTTTAATCTAAATTTATAAAAACTTTATTTTAAATTCCAAAAATAAGCTGTCAAATTACAAAATAATTACAAAAAAATAATTACAAATCCATTGTTGAAGCCTGATGGTTTCATTTCCAATTAGGTTTGATTGATACTCTAATAAATCAAACATTTTAAAACAAAAAAATATACCCAAAGAAAAAAAACATAAAATACAAAATACAAAATACAAACACACCTAAATTACAATTAAAAAAATACTAATAACAATCTCACCCAAACACTAATCAACATTGCCTATACCAAATGTGATTCCACTAACATTGCCTTGATATTTATTTTGTTTTTTTAATAATAATGTGTTTTATTTTTTCCAATTAGTGGTTTTTGCTTTTTTGTTGGATTCTTTGCATTTGGAACTACTTAGTGCACCCTCAGTCTCTTGCATACACACCCTTACCATGTATTTATTTTTCTTGCTTTATTTATTTTGGTCATCCCTTAACCACAATTAATTGTTAAAATGAACTTTATTCACCGACTTTTCCACGTGCACTCGCGCTAAATACACATTTTTCTAATAACTTAAAATCAATCCGCCATTCACTTTACACGCGCTATGTGCGCTTCAGAGGAACTTTAATTTTAAATAAAAATAAATCAATCGTCACAAAAAAATACACGCGCTGAAAAAGAAGAGCGCTTCAGACACATTAAATTTTTAATCAATAAATATGCATTTAGAGACCTGAGTCTAGGGATCGCAGTCTGGGTTTCGTTAAAAGCACCGTTTCACATTAATAAATTGTAACTAACAATTTAGAAATGAGCCGTTGTTTTTTTATTAAGGTTTATAACTAAATAAAATTTCAACCATTGTTAATAATTTATTAAAACAAACATTTCATTAAAATCATTCCCCTCACTACACTTTTTTTCATTTTCAACAAATGTGCTTCGTGGGATGGATACATATAGTCCTTTAAGCTGACATTGTTTATCAAAGTTTTTGTTATATCCTGATTAGGTTTTTGAGGTATTATGGTTTGATTGTGTGATACGATTATGAGTGCGGTCTGTAGTTTTCTTTTTTTTTTTTTGCTTGATACGGGGTCTTGGGTGCCTGCTTGTTGCATAGCATAAAGCTTTCGGTCGCATATGTGTAGGGGTCATGCCAAATTTTTTCTAAGATGTGGGTTGTTTGGGGTGTTCAATTGGTTAGTTACATTTGTGTGTGCTTCTTTTGATCGATTTATTTTTCATAGCTATTTTGTTGTTTTGAAGGCATTCTCTGTGATTGTCTGTGTTTGTGGTGTGTGTATATTCCATTTGAATGGCGCCTCAAGCTCCTCCTCTTGTTCAGTATGCCCCATTGATCAGCAAGGATTATTCTTCTCTACTGACTTTTGAGCCTATCGCGAAAGCTGGCCTTGCATCTTTCGTGGCTACTTTACTCCCTTTGATTCAGGACAATCCAGCCCTATGTGATGAGTTTATTGTGTCATACAGTAAGAAATCGGGCTTGGTTCATGGTACTTCCATGGTTTTGACACCTAGAGGGTTAGGAAAGGCTTTCTAGTTATTCTCAAATGACAAGATTCTCAAGCTGTTATAGAAGCAGACTAAAGAGGTCCTCGATGTCAAGAAGGTGATTAACACTTCAGGAGTATCTTTCTCAATGATCACTGATCCTCTCTAGAAGCTAGTCTGCCAATTTCTCCAAGATAGGTTCATGCCTACCAAGACACCATCCCACTATTTGTCCAAGGAGCTATTTATAGCTCCTAGGATGGTGTTAAAAGGGGTTGCCATTGACTGGAGTACTTACCTTCTTACGAAGATGGACCAACATTTTGTCAAAGTGACCAAAGGGAATGTTACCAATGTAACCTATGGTTCATATTTATATGCTTTCTTGACATATTCAGGCCTTAAGAAGGGTGTGCTACCCCCTCCTCCATCTGATCAAGTTCCTCCCCCTCCACCTTCAGAGGATTCAGAACCCATTGACATAGAGGATACTGACTCCCCTCCTCATTGGTCATTCAACAGAAGCCCTTAAAGCGTGTAGCAAAGAAAGTTTCACGAATCATTCCTTCAGTGTAACAGTTCTTGCTACCTCTGGAAGTGACCTCCATGTCTATCGCACATGCAACAATTTATTCAGGGCACATCGAGAGGGTTCTTTGGAAATATCAATTCCTTCGCTGAACAATTTAGTGTCAGGGGATGCCATTCCTTTCCTTTTTAACGACATCCAGAGCTCTATTGAACTCTCAGTGACAGCTTGTGTTCAACAGTTATATGCTTCTTTCTATGACGAATTGATGCAATCCAAAGACTAGATGCATAAGGGAACCACACAAAGTTAACCTCTGCTAAAGACACTCTTGCCGATCTGTTTAAGTAAATGGAGCAGCAAACACAAATGATTGAGACCCAGAGAGAGGAAATATCTTCTTTGAAAATTCAGTTATAGCAGAGGCTCAGTCTCAGAGGTCACTAGAGTTTCAGAAGAGAAAGAGAAAATGTCCAAAGAAGCTCAAGAGTTTAAGACTCTTTTAGATACGAAACTGTCAGCTTTGCAGACAATAAAATATATTGGAATCCCAAACTTCCCAAATTAAGCAATTGCAAGACCAACTGGTGCAGTCACAGTCCATTCCTCCAAGTCCCAGTATTCCTATGATTCCTTCTATATCTCAGCAAGACTTGGTAGTTCTCTAGAGATTGAGCACTTTCAGGAGTATGTTCCTCCCGACCATTCCTTTTTTGTTCACTATCAGATGCAGAAGTTGGCCTTCTATAGTAAGCTCTCAACGATGGATCTCCCTCTTCCAGAGGATGGTTGGAGTGGGGCTTGGTCTTCTGATTTGCTGACAGAAGTTGTCCTTATGGTCTTTGAAAATTCTGTGACGACGAATACCATGTTGTTGTCTAATATGTATCTACGAGAGGGATCTGTTAATTTAAGATGATGTAGATCTGGCTTGGTATGTGGGGGATGTGGTCTTACAAGCTGCCTTATATGTCAACCATTTGGAGTTGAGGATAGATGGCATGTTCCAGTGCTATTCTTCTAAAGTGGCTACTTGCCCTGACACTTTATGGCATTCAATGATTGATTCTGTAGTCATGAACCAACGCCAGAATACAACTTCTACTTATGTGCAGAGCACTAACCAACTGAGGGTGGATCTCCTAGATTATCTTTCCAAGAACCATCCATTTAATTCATCCTTCTTTGATGCCTACCATTGACCATCTATTTTATGTCCCTCTGTTCCTAGCTTATTGTACTATCAACAAATGGCCCATCGCTATGATGCTTATTTTTCCCTTTATCAATCCAACTTAGCAACTATCTTACCTCTCCTTTTTCAACCTCAGGGTTTTCCTCAAATTCCAATCTTTACCTATTGTTCTTTCATTGAAGATCACGTCTTTTCCCCTTCTCCGCCATGTCCTTCTCCATCTATCCATATACCTTCTAATTTTCCTGCTTATCAATTGACACCCTTCCTAACTGATTCGCTTAAATTTTCAGTCACTCCTTCTTTAGCTTATTTCTCATTTTATGATTTTGCCTACCCATCTCTTTGACATCCTCTTTTACTTATTCCACTTCCATCTCCTGCCACTTCTATTTCTCAACCCCCTCAGTTGGTTAGTGGATACGAAGGATTTGATCAGCAAATTCTGAGAAGAAGAGAATGGAGCTCAACTAATTCTCTCACTGAACCACAGTTAATTCTAGGGGACTGGACAACTGCTAGTCAAGCATACCAAAATTACCTCCATTTTTCTCAACAATATTTACAATCTCTAGATCCTTCAGTGAGATTGACAACCCATTTTGCTTGGTACTTAGCATATATGCATAGGCATTCCCCGATCAAAAGGCCATTCCAAAGCTTTGTATGAATGTCAATGTGAACAGTGATTCCCAACAGTTGGATGTCCTATATTTTCATGCCCTTTGTTTACCTAGCAGGTACCTTGTTTTGCTAGAACGGATGTGTTGCCTTTAGTTCTTTCATAATCCTCCAAAATCTTTTGTAGATGAGTCTTTATCCCTGGATCGCTTTCAAAATCATCAAGCCTTCAAGAGGGATCATCTTCAGTGATACCCCTGAATGTATCTTCTATGCTTCTTAATGAGACATTTTTTTGGAGGTGCCATTCAGATGGTTGTGTTTGTGTGTGTGTTGTATTAATTTGTATGTGATGAGTTCGTGCTGGTTGAATAATTTGTTCAAGAGCTCTCTTTTCAACTATTGATGGTGATGGTGGATGGAAAGCCTACGATGGAGAGTTGAAGAACCTCTTATATCCTTTACAAATTTGTCATGACATTCTATTGTTTATCAGATGTGTTAATGAATAACTAAGTTTTTCTTTAGTAGTATTGTTTTCTAGAGATACAGGTGATAAGTTAGGGTCGTGGTGGAGTGATTGATACTAAAGAAGATCAAATTGAGCTCTTTAGTGAACTTATATTCTTCTTTTCCTTAGGTCGCGAGGATGCTTCCTTTCTAAGTGTGGGGATATGTTGAGAGTGAAAAAAGGTTGAATTTTTGACTGATTTTTGTTGTTTTTTAAGTCTAAATGATTGATTTTTGATGGATTTAGAGTGATGTATGGTTATTAATGGAAGTTTTTGAGAGTGTTTTCGATGATATTGATTATGTTTTGGAAGCTCATGATTATTCTTAGTAGAAATATGAGGCTCTGTGATGTTCTGATAAGTTCTGATTGGTTCTGATACCTTCTGTATAGCTTCTATTTTGTTTTGATTTTCTTATGTATGAAGCATGGATTGATGATTGATGAAGGTTGAAATCTTATTGAATAGTTTTTGATAGTTTGGAATGGTTTTAGTATGAGTTATGAGGATTTGATATTCTCTGATGACCTTATGTAGCCCTCTGTAAACCTTCTGTAGAGCCTCTGTCTCCGTTCTATCTCTGTTCTGTCTCTGCTCTGTTCTTGTTCTATTCTGTTCTGTAAATCTTCTGTAAGTGTTCTGTGGAATGTATGTGTCACTTTGGAAAAGTTTTCTAAATTTTGGAAAGGATGAATCTAAGTTCAAAAGAGCTAAAACAAATGGAAGAAGCAGCTGATGAAGACTGAAGAGAAGACTAAAGTGACAGAGACAGTAGTGAGCAATGAAGAGACACCGTAGTGGCTCTGGTGCCTCTTCGCATCAGATATACCTCTTGGGAGGCGCATCCACGACCTAATAAGGATTATTAAGAGTCATTATTGAATATTGTAGTGAGAAGATGATGTACTATTGAGAGAGAGAGAGAGAGAGAGAGAGAGAGCCAGAGATAGCCAATTCTATCAAAACAGTGTATCACTATATGAGAGATTGAGAGAGAACTATGAAGACATTGAAGATGAATACTATGTGATTGATTTCCATTCAAAAATGGTGTATTCTTTTATGTTCCTTGTTCTATTGATGGATTCTATGAAGATGTTGAAGATTATGGTTGATTCTATCAAATCCTGAGAGATATCTACTATGATGCTCGTGAATAATTGTTGTCTTCTTTGTTTTGGTCATCAAAAGAATAAAATAAAAGCTTGTTGATGTTACAAGATATATTTTCTTGCAGTAGCCATCCTCTACAAAATCATCAATCTTCTCTTGAAGCTCAAGATCTGCTGCTTGTAGAAACAATTCAATTTTCTGATTTGCAAGAGCTTGCTATTCTGCAAGATCTAACTGCTCAAATCAACTTTCAAATTCTAGCCACATGACCCTTATTGGGTTGTAAAACCCACTCCGGAATCCTGCATGTACAATTCAGTAATTTGTGCTTTTAGTTCATGTACAGAGATCCAAACAAAATACTGGCTCCATACAAGTTGGAGCCACCCCAAAGAATTCCATCTTTTGAGCATAGGTATGTACATATACAGATACATTCCTGCCATTGAACAACTTCAACTACTTGTAGAGCATTCATCACAACAATTTCTGTTTGAGCAGAAGTCTACATCACATGTTGTTGTTGTTGTTGTTGTACCTGCATAAGCATATTCATATTCTGCACTAGCTGTTGCAAAACATCACTCAAAATTGTGTTCGAATGTTCCCCCATCTTGTCTTTCCTTCTGACGACCTTTCACATCAGGTTCACTAATATCGCAGGGATTTTTGTCGAAATGTCATATCCATTGGGGATCAGAGATAGAACCAGGGGATCCACTAGGGTTTACCATATGGCACCATGTGAGTGTAAGGGAGGGGGGTTATTTAAGGGAGGGAATGTACATTTTATAAGGTAAGGTCCCTTAAATAGTGGGTAGATAAGGGGTATTTTCATATATTTCTTGCACGCAGGTGACGTCTCCTTATTACTACCAGTGAATCCCTCGTGAGATAGAAGGAAGTAGAGATAGGAGATGGAAGAGAAGAAAAAGAATAGATAAGAGGTAAACACGATAAAGAAAAAGCACAATGAATCAAATCACTATGTATTGATAGAACTTAAAGTTCCTTGTCTAGCACTACTCAAAAAAAATCTCCAAGCATTAGATCTCCTCGAGCTCCCTCGTCAACCAAAAACGTGCATCAAACAATAGCTTCTTCTCTGTTGCTTAAAACCCGAATCTGATGGCTCCGTTGGCTCCAAAAGGGGGGTAAAACTCCATGACACTTGCTCAAGAATCTCCCAATTCACTCCTTCTTCTCCCTATTCAAAGTGTTGTTTTCTACCTGTCAACTGGATCGCGATGCACGCAATTTTGCAATCTTTCTTTTTTATGAAAAATCCAAAAACTGGCTGAAAAAGCAACTTACTTTTTGCATATCACCCTATTCTAAAAGTTTCCCTAGCTGTTTAGGATATTTATAATAAATAATATCAAAAATATCAAAAATAGGATAAAATTATTCAAAATTCTAGTATTTTTGAACCATCCATGCCACTAACACAAGCACTAATGACTCAGATCACATTGACTCTCTAGATCAATAATTAAGAAAGTCAGATGATGATGCACTTTAGAGTTCTTTACACTATGTCCGTGTAGTGGCACGATAGCGTACAATACAATTGTGTATGACTACCATGATAAAAAAGATTTATTCATTAACAATGAGTATTGTGAAGGTGTGAAAACAATTCTTTTCATGTATTTCTTCTAATCCATGATTGGTGTGTTGCTTAAGGCTTGTATCAAGCATTCTTGTGTTACTAGACTCTTCTCGTAACTTTAGAAAATAACGTACCCTATATGCCATGTAGCATAAAAACATTAGAATTCAGTGTACTTTAAACACTCAACAAACCCCTTCTCCCTACCATTTAAAGTTATGCATTCCTTCGTAGGTTTAAGGCATATTTTTCTTTCACGAAAGTTAAAAAAATCCACTTTAACATAGAGATAGATTTGAATTGAGGCTAAATCTTATGCTTTAGCTCTACCATACATTCACAAATATAAATCTTAATTTTTTCTTAATTTTCAGATGTAAAAAACCTATTTATTCTTATTTTTTTCTATTTATTTATAGATAATTACTTATATTCACAATTTTATTTAGATTGAGTGATCTTACTGAGAATGATTTTCTTATCATTTTTAAGCCCATAAGAATAGTATACACATGGCAAAATCCCAAAATCGCATAATTTTCCTTAAACTGCCAAGTTGCAAGTTTTGCAAATTTAGCATAAAATTCTTATAAGATTGATTTTTCTTAACTACTTCAATATGGCTGATAAATCAAAGCATTGGCAACCAAATACAAACATTTCTAACCATTTTCAACCAAAATTTATCATTAAAAAATGAAATCTACGACTTACTCATGAAATTGCACCTTATGATGTACGTATTTCAAAATTGGAGGCCCACTGATGCTCTCCATCAGCCGTCACTGACAATCCATCTAACCTTAATCTACGATTCTTTGTACTCCCACATCATTGCATGATCAAAATCTTTCATCTCTGCCCACCCCCTTCTCTCATACATTAACCCCTAGAAACATACAAGAGGAGAGAGAAGAGAGAAAGACTAAAATTAGATCTCTTTATTTAGTGCATCATTTTTAAATCTATTTTTTGTGATGGAGGGTGAAGAAATTGAGTATCTTGCTGCCCTCTTCATTCTTCTTGATTCCACCGACAAGAAAATGCATTTTTTAAAATCAACTTATGAGGCGCCGAAAAAAACGATGCGGACCTCCCCTCCCCCCCACGTTTCATATTCATGCCTTTTCATTCTTCAAGCCTTAAACAAGGCTTAAGGCTTTAGACCAAAAAAAAAAAAAAAAAAACCTAGTTCAACTCTCTTGTTCACACTTGGCATAAGTGGTTTTTTGCATTTTTGCGGGGCAAACGAGCTTGGATTCAAGATCCAACTGGCCAACTCGCTTCATGACATTGGAATCTATAAACTTGGGCCCCGTCATGCACTTTTTGGCTCCCAAATCACATAGCTGCTTTATAACACCAAACCTTGTGGGAATTAAATGGAGGAGCCCATGCAAGTCTCGATTTGTAACATTTATGAACCCATGCAAGTCCCAAATCACATAGCTACTTTATAACACCAAACCTATGTGCAAAAGTTGATAGTGCTACTTTTGTGCTTAGAGATGGTATTTATGTCAATGCTGATGAGGGTCCAAAACATAACCAGCTAGAAGCTTTAACAAACAACACTTTCAATAATACATTTTCAGCATGTTGCTCAAAATGTTCTAGAATTTGCACTTCCTCCTATCGTGTAGGCTCTCACAAATGTCCATGACTAAGCTTTGAAGGGCATGATACATGTAATCTGCTCCTACAATGAATGCATAAAAATATTCTTACTCTTGTGAGCAATCCATCGAGCTAAGTGAAGTTGAAGAAAATGCTGGAGCTTGATATAAACCCTAAGACTTCACACTTCTTTCACTTGTTTGACCATCATGATAACTTTCTTGTGAAGAGAAATATTCTACAAAAAGTCTTCACAACATTGGAAAGGTTAAATAAGACATATTGAGAGAGATGGTTCTTGCCAGTGTAGGTGCCAGACTGGCCGCTGTTACTAGTGAGCACTCTCACATTGAAACTTAGAGAATGTGAAGACAGAGGTGAGGCTAGAGATAGATGATCCACATCCATATCATTGCAACTAGTGGGAAGTGTTGAACTGGTCAAGGAGTTTTGTTACTTAGTAGGGTTGTGAACTTGAGGTTCACATCAAGCTCAATGGTGGATTGGTGATGGTAAGGTCTTGCTAATTGACACTAATGTTGACATTCAAGGTGAACTATTGTTCAGAACAATGTAGAGCCTTATTGATTTTGTATAAGAATGCTCTATCCACAATCTAAAGGTGAGATTTTTTGGAAGAGAAGACTTGAAGGGCTTGTTGATTCAGGATTAGATATAGCTACAGTTCTTTGTGCCCCTGTGCTCAATATATCTGCATGTAGTAGGAGGCATCGACAAAGAAGCTGCTAAAAATTTACAATGAGATCTTTGTGCTATTTGGTTCATAGGTTAGCAGACTGAATTGTGAACTTTAATTTAGGATCAACTATTTTCTTCAACAACAAAAAAAAACTATGGGCATCTTACTTGAGATGATATTCTAGGTGAGCTGCTTAAACACATAGAAATCAGGGATTTCCTTGAGACCCAAGGGACTTTGAGCCACATTTTTAGGACATAATTGGAAGCACCTAATCAAATTGGTCTACTGCACCTATGGAGGCTCCAATCACTCATGCCCAAGGCATTTACCATTTGAGAGAGATTGCTAAAACAAATTATCTGATTTGGAACTTGTAGTAGCTTTGGTAATGGAAAGGAATGGATTGACCCTCTTTTCAATATCTATGTCAAGCTATGTCACTGAGATCTGACATCAATACTAGGAGCACCCAAGAAGCTTAGCTCCTATTATTCAAAAGCATTCTAGCAAGCTTCTGCAGTGTTGACTCTAGAGGGCACGACCAAATCTAAGTTAACAATAAGATGTAGGAACATGTAGAAATTTAAGTAAGTTAACAATAAGATGTAGGAACATGTAGTATTTGAGGGGTTAATTTAGCAATCTTTCATGCATCAAAGGTAAGAATCTAAAGCATGGACATGCAAAGATTGAAGTAGGTTTTCATGAGTGTCTAAGAGGTCCATTGTACAGTGAGAAAATACTTGACAAACTCAATTATGGATCCTAGTTCTAGCTCCTTTTCTCATTCTTGGCATCAACTAATTGAGAAACATAGTCAGTTCATGTCTAAGATGGACCAAGTGATCTCAACCATCTCAATCATCAACATGCAAACCAAGGTAATCAATGATAAACTTGCAACCCTTATGATTCAAGTTACTCAAATGGTTGCAATTAAAAGGACAACTCAACATGATTATGAGCAGCAACATGGGCATTCTCATGGAAATTATGAGTACCATGACCATTGGCATGGGTTTGATGCACGAAGATAGTAACATGTGCTTACTTCTGGTCAACATGCATATGATGATTGTGTCTACTATGAGTAGCAGCATGCATTTGATAACTATGAATATTCTTATGAGCTACATTATGGTCACAAGCATGGATAGCAATCTAGGGAGCCTTATGTACATGGGCAACATCATGCAAATGTATATGAGTATGTACATGGGGAGCAACATCACTATCAGCAATGCAATGCTCGATATCATCAGCCACTTGGAGTAGCACACGAGCATCCTTATGAGCAACATGATTCTTCTAAAAAATGATGCCATGATGAGAGCATGTCACCATAGCTTCATGATGAGAAGGATCCCCATCTGTCCAAGGCCCTTAACTTTGATTGCCCAAAAGTAGCCATGAATGTGGGCCTCATGGTGGACATGCAATGCCTAGGGGTTGATGCAATGAATACAATAGACTGATGGGACCTAAAATGGGCCAACACTGGCTATGGCACTAGCCAGACCTCATGCACACAATAGACAACCCCACCACATAGCCTCGCGGGCTAGGAGGGTCTGTAATACACCGATGTACACTAGATAGACTTAATTATGCGTTTGTAGTTGATATGTAGTCCAACGTTTACCTTCCCTTCTCCTTAGAGGGAGATCCCATAACATATAGGCATAGTGTCTTGTAACACAAACATAAGGAAGCTCCCCTCAACTGATTGCTGCGGCTTCACTGTGACTCTCCTACACCTTGGGGATTGGCCCCAAGATGCGTCACTCCAACATATAGAACATAACGCACAAACTCCACTCTTTTCTTGTTTTGTACGATCCAGAAATATATAGATCCTCACTAAATAGTCCCAAGGAAAGCGTACAACTGTCCTACAACAAAGGCTCCTTTCCACTCCACATATAAGTCATATCCTAGGAAGACAAATGCTATGCAATCTAGGACTGATACCATGTCATGCGTCATGTATAGTGCATATAATCCTAGTGCACAAAAAATATTCATCAAATCAGCATTTTGTGATGTGGAAAAACAACCCTTTCACGTTTTTCATTAAAGGTATGCTTCAATGTATGGAGACTAGCACCGATTTCTCGTGCTACTAGCCCCTTAAACTAAAATATCGCAATTCTAAATGCAATGCACAATCAAAAATTTCAAAGATTCAAAACCCTCTTGGCCCTCTTAATCTCTTAACATCACCATTTCCCTCTAACGTTTAGGTTATGGTGCGTTGCATAGGTGACATAGGGTTTTATTTTGTATGTATTTTTCACATAAAATGGAAAAAACCATGAACTATAACACATAAACAAAGGTGAATTGAAGCCAAACTTCACGCCTAATATTTTCTATACAGCCACAACAATGAATCATAATTTTCTAGATTTTTATAGCTCGAAAATCCTAAATTTTTTTCTATTTTTAGCTATTTTTCTCTATTTATTTGTGCATAAAAATAGATTATTTTGTGATTTATGATTAGTGACTAATTATGACAATTGAAAGATGTTTTTTCTCAGAATTTTATCCCATGCACATCTATTTTCCCCACCTGAAACCAATAAAACCTTCATTTTTACACTAAAAAGGCGCTTTTCATGCTATAATTTAATTATTTCAACTATTTATCATTACGGATTTGTGTTTCTTTTATGCATAGCCCTCAATCATAAACAACATGAGGGGACCCATTTCTAGTGCAATCAAAAGCATTGATGCTATAGAAATTTTTAGCCAAACATAGGGGCATCTTAGATCATATTTGAATGCTAATTTCCTCGTCACCACCATTAGCCACATGTGCTTTAATGAGATGCTATAATTCCATGGAAAGTATTTTAGTCTATCCATGGTTGATCTATTTACAAAATTGTGGGTATTGCCAATGTCCAATAAAATGAAAACATTATTTTCATAGATTTTTCCTTGAATCCATAGTGTGCTAGGGCTCCTAGAGCCTACCCATTCATCTATAGATATGGAGAAAATGGAAGTGGTAGCATGTGAGGGTATAGTAGAATCAATCCCCACTCGGATCATAAGGAAAACATCTACTCGAGTCAAAAGGGAAACCATTACATGGATGATCGATTTTCTTTTGCTCAAGCTCCTCTCATGCTTATCATTTACAACATGTATCATGGCATTCAGGTCTTGACCCTTATTTTTCCAATCTTCCATGGCATACATGCTATGATCTTTAAACTTCATTTTCTTATAAGGGCATTTAGAGATATGGTTTGTTGTGTAGTTATCCCCACACTTGAAACATAAGCTCTTTTTCTTTATTTTATTTCCTACATCCATCAAGATAACGTTCTGACCACATTGTCCACCGTAGACTAAGGCATTATTTAGCATGTTCTTAGTATGCTTATTTTCTCCCCTTGTGTTGAATGTTATCCCAAAACTAGCATGTGTTTCTTCAAGATGAAATGTGGGGTAAGTAGGAATTTTTGGAGTGGTATTGGGCATCATACTTTCTATATATATCCCTCCATATTGGCCTTGTCTTATGGGAGCTCTTTTTTGTCCAAAATCTTTCTACAAATTATCATTATTGTGGTACTTAGGTGTATATCTTTCACCCAACTCTATCGCATCAAACAAGGTGGAGGATTTTTTGAGCCATTACATTAGCAAAGAGGCTTGGTTCTAGCCCATAAATGTACTTATGCAACTTTGTATTATCACTTATGCTTTCAATATATATTGTCAAGCTCATAAAATGATTTGTGCACTCCCTCACTATGAGGTTCTTTTGATCTAGTTGGTATCATCTTTGAGCCAACTGCTCTTTTGCTACTAGAGACACAAATACTTGCACCATTTGCATTTTAAAGTCCTCCTAATCAATGAATTGTTGATTTTTTAGCCATATATATATCTCCACAAGGTATGGACAAACCCTTGTAAATGAAGAGAAGATCATCAAGGTGCAAGTAAGAATGATCTTACCCAAGTTAGATGGGGATGGTGATTGTCCATTGTATTGGGTAAGAATGATCTTATCAAAGCCTCCATTCATTTGGGAATTGCTACTCGTTAAATACTTAATATGGGGATAAATACCATGTGCCCCTTCGAGTGAATACGGCCCATTATTTCCATAGTACCATGTTTTTTTAAAGCCAAACAATTGCCACTTGGATAGCCATTATTTCAAGGGATGCTGGGATAAGTGGGCTGACACCTATCTCAATAAAGACCAACTATTGTCTCAGTAGGGAGCTTATTGAATTTATAGTAGAATATCTCAAACTAGACTCTTCATTTTAATGCAAGAGTCATCCACTCAATAGGTGCTAAATGGGATACCCTTGACCCTAATAATAATCTTCTAGTCATGTACATTCTCCAATGGGGAAAGCCATCTAGCATCAAGCTTGGACTCATTCACTTTCTCTTATACCTAAGTGATGGCAAATTGAGTGGCAAGAGTTGTAAGCTACTCAAGTGCTTGTTGAATCCTATCAAATATTTTTTGAGTGTTAGAGTTGGAAAGGGCCATCTGTTTAATTACTTGATCCACTTTAGAGAGCATTTGGTTGTTGGTTGTGGTTTCCTACCATTTCATGATGTCTCTTAGCATGATGAATCTCATGCTAGCATAGAGTTTGATTGAGCAAGCTGCTGTAAGGGTCAATTTTAGGTATCTCTTCATGCATCTCTCCATGATACACTTGGGTAGAGCCATGCTCACTTATATATGCCTAGGAGTCTCTTATTTCCATTAATATTTCATCTTTGGCCTTCCCTTTTCCTCTATGCCCTGTTATCTTTATGTAGTCAATAGGACCTCCATGCACAAACTACAATAACTTTCAGCACATAACTTTGATTGAGGAACTTTCTAATTCCAAACAAAGGGGAAAATACCCTCTTCACAATTGTCTATAGAGATCTCTCATAGTGATACTACAAAAAATCTTGTAATCAATTTTATTTATTGTCATAAATTTCTTACACTTTGTTGTGGACCAAAATTTCACTGTTTGACCTCTTTATGGGGTGAAAACATTGTGCGACCCACTATATGATATACATCTCACTGTAAGCATATTAAGAATTCCATACATGGTCTGTAATTTCTTGCAAATCACTATGCAACCCTTGCAAGAGTTTGGAATGCCAAACATTCAAACCCTTTTCAATACATTTGTAGCATGCATCCAATTCCTACTTCTAATCTACTTGAAATGGGTAAATGGGAATGTACCTACATCTAGACACAAGTTTTGAGTTGTAAGACATGAGAGCTATACACAAATTCCTTGTCGAGGCAAGTTGCACATGCCTTCATGGTTGTTAGTGGCAAGGGAGGGTCACTTCAATATTGGCTTGCCACCTTGCCTAGCATGAGTCTTTTCCTCACCCAAAATAAACATAGCAGTAGTAAAGAGTCTAATCAAATAGCATGCAATGTAAGATTTATTAACAAGAGCTTTTTCTTTCAATGAGATGTAGTAGAAATAATGAAATTGGGATGAGTAAGGGATTACCTTAGTAGTTTATCATTTTTTTAATTTACTCAAGGGTCACACAAACCAAAGATGGTTATGGGTTAGGATTACAAATCTTAGCTCAACAAATGAGGCTAGATTGATCCACAAGAATTTGTGCATTAAATGAATGACAAAGTGGAATTGATGTAACCATTTGACCCATTCTTGCAAAATATGATTACCAATATAGAGGAGGGTTGAATTCTTAATATCTCCCAAGCATTTGGACATAGGCTCAGTAGATGGCTAAAAGAGAGAGATTATAATTCATATGAAATACCTCTTCCACTCTTCAAGGAGTAATATTTATCTTCCACAATTAAGAGACCCAAATCTCTCTACCAAATGAGCTCATAGAAGGAAATGGCCTTCAATGTCTTGAAATCTCTAAGGATTAGAGCCATGCACTGGTATAGAGGTGACTCGCATGAACCTGGCTTAGGTCTTATTTCAAGAATTGGAAAGCTTATGAGAAGCTTTCATGGCTATGAAGACTCCTTTGAATCTTTGAAACATTGATCAAGACTTCCTATGGGTAGGCCCTAGGAATGAGCTATGAAGCTTCCTTAAGATTCAAAAACTTAGGAGTGTGTGGCAATGTTTGCCCTTATGTTCTCCTTAGTAGGTTCTGTCAAAGAAGGCAAGAGATGTCAAGAAATGAGGAGAGGGGCTTCAACCTAGCAATGTTGGTCCCAATGCCTTAGGAATACTTTGGAGATGAGCTTGAAGTGAGAAAGCAACTAGACGAGAGTAGGAGCATTAGCAAAAATTGTGCCACATTTTGTGGGCTTGACTTGGTGGGTCCATGTGGTGTTGGGGTCTACTACAAAACGGTTATGGGGAAACTCCAAGTCACATGTAGAACGCCTTTGTGGTGTCTCTTGCCCATGGAAAGTGTAGTTCAAGGGAGGAGAGAAATATTTCTCCTTGAACGTCCATGAAAACCTAGTTTTTCCTCATTATGCACAATGTGAAAGACATTGTAACTTTGATACTATCTACTCTTGCTCTTGTGAGAAGGTGATACTTGAGATTTGGAGACCACTAAGGAATATTACAACTTGTCTTTGACACCTCACTCGATCGGGCCCAATCCCCAATGCATTTGTTGACCAACCTAATGCTCCAATTGTGAAGGCAAGACATACAAATGAGATTGAGCCAAGAAGCATGCCAAGTCATCATGACATATCTAACCTGTTGCTTTAATAAAATACTTCTACCCTTCCCAATATATATTCAAGGGCTTAGTTATGGAAATAGAGAAAGATCATGTGGATATTCTTAGCAAAAAAATATTCGTCATGAAAATTTCAACCCAATCTATAGAGGGTGTCTTTTGCCTCGATTTTCTACAAAATGATGTCCACTCTTTGTGGATTCTAGTGGGGCAAAAGACAAGATAAAGAAGAGGAGGAGGATTAGGATGTCATATCCTTGCTACACTTTAACAAATAGTCTTTATATCACCTTCCAATGTTAGAACAAGCACTAAAACTACTCTAAAGAATCTAAGATAGCAAAAATAGACATGGTTTATACTAGGAAAATGTAAGACAACTACAATTAATTGATGTTGTTGAAATTATTTAAGCGTAACAACCTCATGCCTCAAAGAACTCTTCCCTAGTCTAGGGCCAATAACATACTCTAAATCCACTCTTCCAAAAGCATGAATGAAGTGTTTGAGATGATGCAACTTTACTACACTACAAAACATGGAGTAACCTCTAACAAGGAAGCATGGAATGGAGAGAAAATATGAAAGCAATCAACTTGCCACCTTAACAATGGCACTCTATAAAATAGAAAAACCACATATCTCTATTTTCAACTTCCTTATGTACATCATTAGAATAGATGAATATTTGTGGGGTCCTCACCAATTTTATAATTTGGATGTATACATATGCTAATGTTTTCATTTCAAATAACAATGCACTAAAAGAATCTTTGTGTAATGAATTGTGGCATATCCTAACTTCTCCAAGTTAGTCACTATATATGGATGGGTAGCTCTTATCTAATGTTTGGAAGCTATGTGAAGATGGCTCCTCATATTCATCATCATTATACTGCACAACACAACAATCTTAGTTAGATAAATCTAGAGAAACTTTATTAATAGTAGAAATTGTGATCCTTAATAAGTTGAGAGTATGCAATTTTCTTATTACAAGCTTTGTTATTTTAGTGTTTAACATGGTATAACAAATCAATAGGGGCTTCATAGCTTGTGGATGCATGTATCTTTCTTAACAATATATGGTTGCAACTTTATTAGAATGTGATTTGAAACTTCCAACTAGCTAAACAAAAAACAATATATTTGTAACCTACATAAGTAAGAGTAGGAACCTTTGCATGAGAATAAAGGTGATGCCTTGCAGCATCTTCCAAGTGTTGTAGCACTTCCTTCATGTTGGGTCGATCATCTCGAGAGGAAGCTGTGCACTTAATACCTAGTCTAAAAACTTGTAGTAGGGTTTCGATTGGGTAACCCCCTTGTAATCGTGGATCCACAAATTTACTCACATCTTGTCTTTCCTCATAGATTAGCTTGGCCTGTACCAATATTTCATAAACAATCAAAAACCAATCAAATTAATGCTTTTTGTATACTTTTATCAAGTATACACATGCCACAAAGTATGGTTCTACATAGCATTTAACAATCTATATCGTTGAAGGGATCCATATGTAAAAAATTGAATGAAGCTTTAAACCCTAATTTCATATTTGCAAGGTTTTTTCTTATAGTAATATAATAATCAATACCAATCCTCCTAGTCCAATTACTCAAGATCTTCCCTTTTGCAGCTAATCCTTTTTTTTCTTTTTGCAATAGCCTTAAAAAATTTAGGTCTCGTCTTCATAAACACAAAAGAGAATGACATTTTGTTTTATTATTTTAATTCAATTTTGAATCACCTTACTCTACTAGAATGAACAATTCATGGGAAAACCATTGATTGGTATTAGTTCAATAGACTTTCTTTGTCTTGTGAGAAGCTCTCAGAATTTGGCCATATCCACAAAATGATGTAGAGAGGTTGAGTAATTACATTCCAATAGAGAGGTGGTGGTCGGTAAATTTGTAGCCTTTATAGCATTCTATCAAGATATTACATGTGATTTGGCAAAAGCTATGATATTTTGAAATTATCTTTATTTTCTAAAGACCTTTATTGAGGACCAAAACACTCGCAGTTTAGTTGCTACCATAAGTCAATTTAGGCTTCAATCAAAAGGAATCTAATCTCCTTGTAATAAAGAAATACTAGGGTGAGAGGAGTAAATGATGTTGCATTGTTTTTAATTAGTTTTTCCAGTTAGGGATATGTTATCTAACTTTTTTTCTTATCCATTTTATTGTTAATAGAAAGAAAAGGTCAAATGCAAATGGCGCATGAAATAAAAATCCTAGCAAGGGTGGTTGATGCTAATTTTATGGTGATTTCATGATATTTTACTTCATTTTTGTTTTTGGGAAAACGAATTCATGTGAATATTTGGAAAATATGCACATTCTCCCAACAAGTAGTGGTACTATTAATAGTTCAAGTTGATCAAAATTATATGACAAAAAATTCTCTACAACACAACCAAAACAAAACAAAACATTACTCTATCATAAGCATTACCAAGGTCTAGGTTGATCATATCAAAGTTATATCATGAGCCAAATCATGATAAATATTAAGATTGACATTTTGAATAGCTTTATGGTTTTTTTTGGTCAAAAAAGTCAAACAGATCTTTTAATGACCTCTATAAAATCAACTTGAGTCTATGTCTAATGCCCTTATCGACACCTTATGTGACAAATTGAGCATCATCCATGGTCTCTCTATCCCTTGCAATGTTGATTTTATGGAGATTTGGGATTTAACTTGCTTATCTCAGCATTTATCTCAGTAGTCGATGATAGACCCCTCACCTTGATTTCATTGAAAAGCTTGCATAAGTCAAATCAACAAATATCAAAACTCTTGAAAAATTTCAAGTGAGATTCTATCCCTTCTAGGAGCTTTACTTCTTCTCTTGGAGAACTGAATATATCTTTATTCTTTGAGAATGGTATGTTAAAATGCAATGCATCAACTCAATAAGCCTCAATAAGTGTTTAAGAAAGGCATTAACTTTCTCAAAATAACTAACAATCACAAGAAGAATCATAAGAAGGCTCAAGTGCTTCCAACAATACCTAAAAGTAAACTATTGAAAACCCTTGAAATCTTTCTATCACAAGTAAATGTGCTACCTTGCTCATTTGTAATAATGAGAGAAATTACATATTGAGCTATTTTTCTCCCAATAGCCTCAAAAAGGAAACTTGAGGGGCAATATTATTTGCTTTTTTAATAAGCATGTCAAGCTTGCACTAAAATTCCTTATTCAACATGTATTTATTCCAACTCCAAGTAATGCTTAACATCTTGTTAAAGGTAAGAAATTACTTGATCAATACCCCATCATAGCAACATTTCTTCACATCCCAACAATAAAAAGCAACATCATTATTTCCCCTTTTGAGGTTAGATCTTTCCATGTCATTTGGATACTTTAATGACATTTCTAATCTTCCTATCCTAGTCTAATGTGATGTTATGACAACAAATCACATTGTCCTATGTATTAACCATAAGAGATTTGAAAATCTCATGGCTTACGATGAATGTGTAAAGCTTGAAAGGAAGATATATTAGAGGGAAACCAAAAAACAAACTTGATTCATTAGTGCAATTGTCTAGCTCAAATCATGTATTTGTTTGCACTTCAAGAAGCCTATCTAAAATTTCCCACTCATCATATAACAAGATGCTTTCCCTCATTTGTATGCAATCTATAATCAAAGGACCTATCATACTCAAATATCTAGTTAAGATGGAATCATGTGAAAATTGCAAAATCATTCACTTAGCCATCCACTACTCTTTCTCATTGAAGTCCCATATTAGGAGCATCAACAAAAATGATATCAAATGTACAATTACTACATGATTCTAACCTTTTCCTCTAGAAAAGTGTGCAAGGAAAGGAAGCCAAACCAAGTTGGGAATCATAGAGGAGAACTTCATTTGGGTAACTTTGCTAGCCATTGAATGTTGAAATTCTTTTTCCATAAAACCCATTGATAGTGTAGCTGTGTGTGTGTGTGTGTGTGTGTGTGTGTGTGTGTGTGTGTGTGTGTGTGTGTGTGTGTGTGTGTGTGTGTGTGTGTGTGTGTGTGTGT